>NC_086446.1:208494551-208794551 GCF_028390025.1 Pseudophryne corroboree | reverse complement strand
CGACACAGAGGTAGGTACAGCAGTGGCCTACTGTACCGTAATGCTATATATTATATACTGGTGGTCACTGGTCAGCAAAACTCTGCACTGTACTCCTCCTATATAATATTATACTGGTGGTCCCCAGTCCCCACAATAAAGCAGCACACTGAGCACAGATATGGAGTGTTTTTCAGGCAGACAACGTATACTGGTGGTCACTGTCAGCAAAACTCTGCACTGTACTCCTGCTATATAATACAGCTGCTCCCCAGTCCCCACAATTAAGCAGTGTGAGCACAGATATATGCAGCACACTGAGCACAGATATGGAGCGTTTTTTTCAGGCAGAGAACGGATAAAACTGGTGGTCACTGATCAGCAAAACTCTGCACTGTACTCCTCCTATATTATACAGCTGCTCCCCAGCCCTCCCCACAATTAAGCAATAGTGCACAATCAAGTTCAACAATAACGGAGAGGACGCCAGCCACGTCCTCTCCCTAACATTTCCAATGCACGAGTGAAAATGGCGGTGACGCGCGGCTGCTTATATAGAATCCGAATCTCGCAAGAATCCGACAGCAGGATGATGACGTTCGGGCGCGCTCGGGTTACCCGAGCCATACGGGAGAATCCGAGTATGCCTCGAACCCGTGTAAAATGGGTGAAGTTCGGGGGGGTTCGGTTTCCGAGGAACCGAACCCGCTCATCACTAACAGAAAGTGAGTTTTATTATAGAGAAGTAGAAGTAAATGAATAAAATTAACTGCTCAAGTTCTGCTGCAGAGTTAAACATAAGTCTGATTAGCAGACATTCAGTATATTGCATCTTTTCTCAGTTTGCATAATCAAGAGTTAAGTATACACAAGTACAGGTGACACAGAGAATTTGCATGTGGCTGAAATGGTGTAGGCAGTGGCGCCGAGAGAGGGGGAGAGAGGGTACAAATTACCCAGGCCCAGGTCTAATAGAGGGGCCCAGTGAAGGCCCAGTGGGGCCCTCGGGCTTCCTCCCCCTTAACTTGCAGCTGCAGCTTTTCTCCTCAGCCCAGCACACACTGCTGTGTGCTGGGCTAGTGTGTGGCCATGGTGGCAGTTAAAATACAATTTTTTTTGTATTTTTTCTAAGGATGCATGGCAATGCCTCGTGTGATTAGGCCACAGCCCCTGAAAAATACCTGGGCCCAGCCAGGCTCTCGATTGCCCTGGGTGTAGGTGGTTGATAACATTGTGTTCACACATAGGAAAATGTTAAGGTATCCCCAGTGCCTTTTCAACATGTCCCATCTGGAATGTACTTAGGATCCTGGTGCTCAGGATCCCAGCAATCAGAATGCAGATGCTGGAATCCCGACACCTGTTAGACTACAAACACGGCATCCCGACAGCCGGGACCCTGAATGTAAGTATCCCAGGGAAGGTTAGGGTTAGGCTGCTGGAGAAAGGATTAGGTTTATCCTGCGGGAAGGGAAGGTTATGGTCAGGCTTCAGGCAGGGGAGGTTAGGGTTAGGCTGCAGGGATGGAGGGCTAGGTATAGGCTGCGGGGAGGGAGGGTTAGAGTTAAGGTGAGGGAGAAGATTAGGGTTAGCTCCCTCCTGCAACCCTGTCAGATTTTCAAACAGTTGGGATGCCGATGTCGGTAATCTGACTGCTGTCATCCCAACTGTGGGTATCCCGTACCCAACCTGCCTCTTCCTGCTGGTGAAATTGATGCCCATACCTCCATGTGGGAGTTTCTGGTGAGTACCGGTGCCATCGAAGGAGGTGCAGTGCGGCTGCCCAAAGCTTGAATACCACATGGAGGGCCCCCACAAACTGGTGACTGGGCAAGTGGGAAGTACTTCCCTGCCTCCTGTCTGTTCTCTCAGCTGCTAGCTCCACTATTCAACTAAGAGAGGAGAAACTACAGTATGTAGGGATTCTGACTCAACCTCTTCTAAATCCTACTTCCTCTTGCAGACCAAAACTATATGACCCCCTGCAGTCTGAATCCCTCCTTCTCCCTGAAGTCTGAATCCCTCCTTCCCCGTGGTTGCATAGGTAACCTTTGCAATGGTAGTTGTGTGGTACCCCAGGAGTGTGTTGGGTAGTCTTGGGCTAACCCCACTATGTAATAAGCAGCTATGTGAACATTCATTTATTGTATTAAGGGGTATATTGGACTCTGCACTTATGCTAGTTGTTTTGGGGTTAATGGACAATTTCTTGCTGCCCACTTTATTGGTCAGCACCATAAGGCTCTTTACAGGATGCTGTTTGTAGTGCCAGAATTTTCTGGATGCTGGGCACTTTTCATGGGGCTCCGGTGGGCAGGAGCCAGCGTGTGCAGTGGGGGAGCACAGTTGAACTGCCACAAGCTCCCTAACTGTAGTGCTGACTGGGAGATGAGTGAGAAGAGTGGTGAGATGCAGCAGCCAGTGAGCAGTACAGGGAATGGATCATGTTTCCTGAGTCCAGTGGCTGCCAGAAGGAGACATCAGTAATCAGTAGGCAAGTCCTGCCAGCTCAGAGGCAAATTAGTCAGCCAGAGGGAGGTCAGCCCCAGCTAACAGCTGCACATTTCCACACTATTATACAGTCAGAGCCTCAGTGATTACTTCCCTTCCCAGCAGACTGTGTTACAGACTCCCTGTTGTAAGCTCCCATAGACTATTGCACGGGCATAAAGGAGAGTATTGCTGAATCTAGGTTTAGAGACTGCCAGCCTCCATTTCTCCGGCTGGGTCCACAGGTTATCCACAGGATATACCAGAGTGACAGCAGAAATGGCACCAAACGGTCACGAGCTTTCTGGCCTCCCAGGATGCATCGGGGCTCCTCTATATAATCCCGCCTACTGACTCAGTCAAATCAGTTTTTTGTTTGGTGCGGCAGGAGCCGGACCATGGTCACAGGGCTGCTGTTAATAGCAGCCTGAAGCTTTTATTATTTTATTTTTTATAGTCTTACTATGTTTTTTAGTGATCTTTTTTAACAGCTTCTTAAACGCATGCTAGAAAAAGTCACTCCAAAAACTCTCCACCGGGTCGCAACAACTCTTACCTTCACGGTACAGTGCTGTCTCGGTGGGCGTCTGTGTCGGATGATTCTAGCAGGTCCAGCAGACGTTACCAGGCTGTGGCCGGAGCATGGGGGAAGGTAAGTCTTCGGTTTCCTCTTACTAGGGGGTTCCGGACACAGCTACACCGTATTGGAGACTACAAACAGTGTTTGATGCGCAGCCACTCCAAGTGCAACAGCACTATGCTTTAGGGATCATAGGCGCCAGGACTAGGTTGAGGCCGCGATCCTTAGAGTTTATGTCAATGGGGGGAGTAAGACGCTCTCCTGGTCGCCCCTCCCCCAAGTTCATGACCAGTTTCCGCGCGTCTCCCGTTCATGAACTAATGACCACTTCCGTCTCAGATGCTACCACAAGGGTACTCGGTCGCAGCTTAGACGCTCCGCCTAGACACTAGACTTTCCGCCTAGACCGGGTCGCAGACAGGAGCGTCTGCATACACTTATCGTTCACTGAGCGTCTGTGTCCATTAATGGGCATCTGTGTCTCTCATCAGTTATCAGAGCGGCAGTGTACACTAGTAGCGTCTCAATCCACTCAGCGTCTTTCGAGCGTATTGATTGATATGGAAGTGTGGTGAGTCTCCCTGTATCCAACTCTATGGAGAAAGGGTTATACAGTACTAAAATTCTTTCTACTTGTTAGTATGAATTGTTAATTTTGGTACATATTGCATATGAGGCCTGTACATTACTGTTGTTTTCTGCATGATATGTCTGAAAAACTGGTTAAAAACAGAAATACAATTGTTCCATTTACTTGTAAGTAATTATAATGGTTTATTGTATTCTCATATGACAATGTCTAATATTTAATATGTGACTGACTACTAGTATGTGTGCTGACTTTTATATGTTGTCAGCTTTGTTCTGAACCTCAATTCAGGTGCACGGTTGTGGTCAGATTGATCTCACTTCTATATATCTATATATAGGTGATTTTCAGTCACAAATTGTGTAGTTGTAAAAACAGAAAATTTACTATGTCTGTGAGCGGCAAAAGTGACAATGTTAATTTATCAGGCACTCCTACATCCTTAACATGTTTGTCTTGCAAAACAGGGTTAATTGAAATAGCCCAGTTGGTCACTTATGAGGGGTTATGTGCAAACTGTTTTGCTTATCGGTAAAGTAAAAAGCAGGATTTGGTTCAGCAACCAATAGAGCCACCATGGAGTATGTTCGTGCAGACTTTTTCTTCAATAGTGGACAGATTAACTTCTGCAGTTCCACCCCCGGGAATAGGTTACACTATTAACCCATACATGCAGCTCCCTCCTTATGGTTTGGTTCCAGTAGCTTCTACAAGTAACCAGGCTATTAACCAAGGTGCAGGTAAGACTAATATAGATACATCCATGTTGCAGACTACACAATATGATACAACAGATGATGATACAGTATATTCATGATGATCAGTCAGCTCAGAGGATGTAGCTGAGCTTATTGATGCAATGAAGGCTATTCTCTCTGTGGAGGAATCAGCCAAAACAGTGTCAAAATCTAAAGCGCCTGTGTTTAAACGAACAAAAACAGTTAAGACTGAATTCCCAGGGTCAGAGGATCTGACGGAAATGAAGGAAGAACCCTGGTCTACGCCCTGTAAAAAATATAAGATTCCGAAAAAGTGGGATTCTTATTATCCATTTCCAGCTGCAGATTGTTCAAAAAGAGAAGTTACTCCTAAAGTAGATGCACATGTACTGCGAATTGTGCATACATCTGCTTTGCCATTGTCTTCTACCTCACTAAATGACGTCACAGATAGAAGAGTAGATAGCTACTTGAAAAATATTTTTTCTCTCTCAGGAGCGGTGGCAATGCCTGCTATGGCTTCAGCCTGGATGGCAAGGGCAATGGTAGAATGGGTGGAGGAACTAGAGAATGGCCTCTCCCCTCCTAATAGGGAGCAGGAGTCTCATCTAGGCCGTATAAGATAAGCTGCGCAATATTTGGAAGAAGCAGCAATTGATATGGGTACAATTGCTTCTAAAGCATCAGCCTTGACGGTAGCCACTCGTAGAGCAGTTTGGCTACGCACTTGGAAAGCAGATGCAGAATCCAAGAAAGCTTTGGAAGCGTTGCCTTTCACTGGTAATAACAGGATTTTGATACCTACCGGTAAATCTTTTCTCCTAGTCCGTAGAGGATGCTGGGGTCCACTTAATGACCATGGGGTATATACCGTTCTGCAGGAGCCATGGGCACTCTTAAGACTTTTCAATGGGTGTGAACTGGCTCCTCCTTCTATGCCCCTCCTTCAGACCTCAGTTATAGGAACTGTGCCCAGGGAGATGGACATTTCGAGGAAAGGATTTACTTTAATACTGATGGTGAGATACATACCAGCTCACACCTCAACCATGCCGCACAACATGGCATTCAACATAACACACGCCAACAGGCATGAACCAATTACAGCAAACATGCTGAAACTAATAAAACACAACATGTGTAACTCTAATAAACAAAACTGCAGGTAAAGTACGCACTGGGACGGGCGCCCAGCATCCTCTATGGACTAGGAGAAAAGGATTTACCGGTAGGTATCAAAATCCTGTTTTATCATACGTCCTAGAGGATGCTGTGGTCCACTTCATGACCATGGGGTTTATACCAAAGCTCCAGTACGGGCGGGAGAGTGCGGATGACCCTGCAGCACCGATTGACTGAACTTGAGGTCTTCATCGGCCAAGGTGTCAAACTTGTAGAATTTTGCAAATGTGTTTGACCCCAACCAAGTAGCTGCTCGGCAAAGTTGCAATGCTGAGACCCCCCGGGCAGCCAACCAGGATGAGCCCACCTTCCTAGTAGAATGGGCCTTCACCAACGTCGGTAACAGCTTTCCAGTCATAGTATGAGTGTGCTGAATCGTACTTCTGATCCAACGCACAATAGTCTGCTTGGAAACAGGACACCCAATCTTGTTGGGAGCATACAGGACAAACAAAGACTGTTTTCTGTATTCGAGCTGTTCTAGCGACATAAATCTTCAAACCTCTAACCACATCTAGAGACTTTGACTCGGTGAACGTGTCAGTAACTACTGGCACCACAATAGGTTGGTTTATGTGGAAAGAATAAACCACCTCTGGAAGAAAATGTTGACGAGTTCTCAACTCTGCCCTATCTTCATGGAAGATCAGGTAAGGGCTCTTGTGAGACAAGGCCCCCTAATTCAGACACCCGCCGCGCGGAAGCCAATGCCAAAAGCATCACCACTTTCCAAGTGAGAAACTTCAACTCTATCTCTTGTAGAGGCTCAAACCAATCCGATTGAAGAAACTGCAACACCACATTAAGGTCCCCTGGTGCCACTGAAGGCACAAATGGAGGCTGGATGTGCAGAACCCCTTTCACGAAGGTCTGAACCTCTGGAAAGAGGCCAACTGTTTTTGTAAGAACACTAAAAAGGCCAAAATCTGGACCTTGATTGACCCCAATCGGAGGCCCGCCTCCACACCAGCCTGCAGAAAATGGAGAAAACGTCCCAACTGAAACTCTTCCATAGGAGCCTTCTTGGATTCACACCAAGACACATATTTTCTCCAAATACGGTGGTAATGTTCAACGTTACTCCTTTCCTGGCCTGAATAAGGGTGGGGATGACTTCCTTTGCAATACCCTTCTGGGCTAGGATCCGGCGCTCAACAGCCATGCCGTCAAACGTAGCCGCGGTAAGTCTTGATACACGCACGGCCCCTGCTGCAGCAGGTCCTCGCGAAGAGGAAGAAGCCGAGGATCTTCTATGAGCAACTCCTGAAGATCTAGGTACCAAGCCCTCCTTGGCCAGTCTGGGGCAATGAAGGTTGCTCGAACTCTTGTTCTCCTTATGATCCTGAGCACCTTTGGGATCAGCGGAAGTGGAGGGAAGACATACACCAACTGGAACACCCACTTGGCCACTATCGCATCCACTGCTATTGCTTGAGGGTCTCTCGACCTGGAACAATATTTCTGAAGCTTCTTGTTGAGACGAGATGCCATCATGTCTACTTGAGGAACTCCCCAAAGACTTGTCACCTCTGCGAAGACTTCTTGGTGGAGGCCCCACTCTCCTGGATGGAGATCGTGTCTGCTGAGGAAGTCTGCTTTCCAGTTGTCTACTCCCGGAATGAAAATTGCCGACAGAGCTTTTACATGTATTTCTGCTCAGAGGAGGATCTTTGTTACCTCTGCCATTGCCGCTCTGCTTTTTGTTCCGCCTTGCCTGTTTATGTACGCGACTGCTGTTACATTGTCTGACTGGATATGCACGGAATTATCTTGAAGAAGATGTACCGCTTGTTGAAGGCCGTTGTAAATGGCTCTCAATTCCAGCACGTTTATGTGAAGGCAGTCTTCCTGACTTGACCATTTTCCTTGGGAGCTTTCCCCCTGAGTGACAGCTCCCCAGCTTCGGAGACTTGCATCCATGGTTACCAGGACCCAGTCCTGAATCCCGAACCTGCGTCCCTCTAGTAGGTGAGAACTGTGTAGCCACCACAGGAGCGAAATCCTGGCTTTTGATGACAGGTTTATCTTCCGGGCATGTGTAGGTGGGATCCCGACCACTTGTCCAACAGGTCCCACTGGAATACCCTGGCATGGAACCTGCCAAACCGTATGGCCTCGTAGGCCGCCACCATCTTCCCCAACAACCGAATGCACTGATGGATCGACACACACTCAATGGTTTCAGTATCTGTTTTACCATTTTCTGTATTTCCAGAGCCTTTTCCACCAGAAGAAATACTCTCTGAACTTCTGTGTCCAGAATCATCCCGAGAAAAGACAATCTTGTTGTCGGTTCCAACTGTGACTTTGAATAATTTATGATCCAACCGTGTTGTTGGAGTATTGACAGGGAGAGTGTGATGTTTTGTAACAACTGCTCCCTGGATCTCGCCTTTATCAGGAGACCACCTAGATAAGGAATTATATTGACTCCTTTTTGACGCAGGAGAACCATCATCTCCTCCATCACCTTGGTGAATACCCTCGGCGCCGTGGAGAGACCGAAAGGTAACATCTGGAATTGGTAATGGCAATCCTGAACCGTGAATCTCAGACAAGCCTGGTGAGGAGGATAAATGGGAACATGCAGGTAAGCATCTTTTATGTCTACAGACACCATGTAGTCCCCCTCCTCCAGACTGGAAATCACTGCCCTCAGTGATTCCATTTTGAACTTGAATCCTTTAAAGTAGAGATTCAGATTTTTCAGATTTAAGATCGGTCTTACCGAGCCGTCCGGCTTTGGAACTACAAAAAGGCTTGAATAAAACCCCTCCCCTTGTTGTGACAAAGGTACCTGATCCTGACATAATTTTTGGATTGCTGCTGTTACTGCTTCCCTTTCTGGAAGAGAAGCTGCCAAGGTCGATTTGAAAAATTGGCATGGGGGAACATCTTGAAACTCTAGCTTGTATCCCTGGGACACTATTTGCAACACCCAGGGATCCAGGCCAGACAGAATCCAACATTGGCTGAACAGTTTGAAACGTGCCCCCACTTGAGCGGCCTCCCGCAAGGGAGCCCCATCGTCATGCTGAAGATTTGGCAGAAGTAGGGGTAGACTTCTGCTCCTGGGAACTTGAAGCCACTGTGGACTTCTTTCCCTTTCCCCTTCCCCTACCCGCAAAGAAGGGGAAACCTCTCACTTTTTTGTATTTATTGGGCCGAAAGGACTGCATGTGCGAGTGATATGTCTTTTTTGCCAGTGCAGGCGCAGAGGGCAAAAATGTCGACTTACCTGCGGTAGCCGCCGAGACTAACGCATCCAGTCCATCGCCAAATAAGGCCTCACCTTTATATGGGAGAGCCTCCATATTTCTTTTGGAATCTGCATCCGCGTTCCACTGGCGAATCCACAATGCCCGCCGAGCCGATACTGCCATGGTAGCGGCTTGTGAACTCAAGAGTCCAATATCTTTCATCGCTTCTAGCATGTATGCGGCAGCGTCTTTGATATTCCCTAACTTAAGGAGTATCTCATCTTTATCAATCATGTCAATTTCTGATTACATGCTTTCTGACCAATTTTCAATAGCGCGACTCACCCACGCGCAAGCAATTGTGGGCCTGAGCAGCATACCATTGGCAACATAAATGGATTTCAATGTAGTTTCCATCTTTCGGTCTGCCGGCTCTTTTAGTGAAGCCGTGCCAGGTGCAGGGAGAATTACCTTCTTTGTCAACCTGGACAGTGTACTGTCTAACACAGGGGGTGACTCCCATTTTTTCCTGTCCTCCACCGGGAAAGGATAAGCTATCTGAATTCTCTTGGGAGTATGACATTTCTTTTCAGGATTCACCCACATCCCTTCAAAGAGTGTATTAAGCTCGTGGGAAGGAGGGAAAGTGACCTTAGATTTATTTTCTTTATAGAAATAAGCCTTCTCCAGAGGTACAGGAGTGGCTTCCGTGACTTCCAGAACTTCCCCTAGTTATAACCCTAAGATTGGGGTTTCAAAATTTTGGCCATTTCGATGGCAAAGCAAAGCAAAAGCAAAAGAGGAGGCTAAGCAACCCCAGTCCAATAGATCAGCCAGGGGTAGGAAGCAATGGGCTAGTAGAAGGCCAGCTTCCAAGACAGAACAGAAGCCATCAGTCTGAGGATACGGGCCTCCGCCTGGAGTATTCCAGGGTTGGGGGCCGACTACTTCAATTCGCACACATATGGCAGCAGTCGACGACAGATGCTTGGGTGCAGAAGGTGGTATCTCTCAGTTATGGTTTCCCCTTCAGGAGGCAGCCTCCTCAAAGGTTTTTTTGCACCAGCCCGTCTCGTATAGAGTCGAAGGCCAACGCCCTGCAAGAAGCAGTTCAGAAATTGCTTCAATCTTGTGTAATTATCCTAGTACCCCCATCGCAACGGGGACAGGGTTTTTACTCCAATCTATTTTTGATTCAGAAGCCAAATGGGTCATTCCGACCAACTCTCAATCTCAGAATGTTAAACAAATACATTTGGATTCCAAGGTTCCACATGGAGACGTTACGCTCCATAGTTTTTGCTATGGAACCTGGAGATTACATGGTATCTCTGGATATACAGGATGCTTATCATCAATGTTACCTCAGGTTTGCCATCCTCCAGCAACATTTTCAGTTCCAAGCCTTGCCTTTTGGGCTAGCAACAGCACCCAGGGTGTTTACCAAAATTATGGTGGTTATGGCAGCTTATCTCCACAAGCAGGGGATAAGAATATTTCCATACCTCGATGACCTTTTAATCATAGCACATTCGCAGGAATTACTTTTGAGCCATCTTCAACAGACAGTAATTTGTCTACAAAGGCACGGGTGGCTCATAAACTGGGAAAAGACGTCTCTGAATCCGTCACAATGGATGGTTCATTTGGGAGCCATATTGGATTCAGGTCTACGGAGATTTTTCTTACCAGAGAAAAAGATATCCAAGGTGCAGGTAATGACTCAGGAGTTGTTGCACATTCAGACAATGTCAGTCCATGCAGCAATGCGACTGTTGGGTCTGATGGTGTCAACCTTCGACATGGTGGAATATGCACAATTCCACTCCAGACCTCTACAGCACCTTATTCTGACCAAATGGAACGGAAATCATAAGACAATAAAAAAACAGATGATAAAGTTTCCGGTAAACATAAGAAGGTCTCTAGCTTGGTGGCTACAGAGGGACCATTTAAACAAGGGGAGACCCTTTTGGATAAAGGAATGGCAAGTCCTGACAACAGTTGCCAGTCTTCAGGGCTGGGGAGCAGTGCTCGAAAGCCTTTGGTTCCAGGGATAATGGACCATAAGGGAAAGTCGCCTGCCAATAAATCTGTTGGAAATAAGGGCCATATATATGGCTCTAGTTCAGGCAAAGGACAGTCTGCAAGGAAGACCAGTCCAGATCCGCTCAGACAATGCAACAGCGGTAGCGTACCTCAATCAATTGATGGAAGAGGTAACTCACATACTAAGATGGGCAGAGCTCCATCTTCCGCATTGTCAGCAGTGTTTGTTCCAGGAGTACTGAACTGGGAAGCGGATTTTCTCAGTCGACACACCATTCAGGAAACCGAATGGGCATTACACCCAAAGTGTTTCAGACTATAGTGAACAGATGGGGTCTGCCAGAGATAGATCTCATGGCGTCTCGTCTGAACAACAAAGTTCCAATGTACGGATCAAGAACAAAGGATCCCGGAGCGATCCTTGTAGACGCACTGTCAGTAAATTGGAAATTTCATCTGGCATATCTGTTTCCTCCAATCTCTTTGTTACCCAGAGTAGTGAGGAAAATACAGCAAGCAATGGGAGCCATAATTCTAGTAGCTCCAGCTTGGCCCAGAAGGCATTGGTACACAGTTCTACTAAGGATGTCCATGGAAGCACCAATACTGCTCCCTCAACATCCAGATCTGCTAATGCAGAGTCCTTGTTATCACAGCAATCTGGATCGTCTAGCTTTGACGGCGTGGCTGTTGAGACCTCTATCCTAGAAGCTAGAGGATTTTCAAAACAAGTAATTCAAACTATGCTTAGAGCAAGAAAACCTTCTTCAGCTCGTATTTATCATCGAATATGGCAAGCCTATATTCATTGGTGTAGTGAAAAAAGTTTGAATCCAAGATCTTTTAAAGTATCCAGGATTTGGGATTTTCTTCAAGCAGGGTTGGATAAGGGGTTAAAAGTAGCTTCCTTGAGAGTTCAAGTATCAGCATTAGCTGTATGGTTTCAAAGAAAGATTGCTTACAGGATGCTCATACTTTCTTTCAGGGAGTTTTACACATTCAACCTCTGTTTGTTCCTCCTGCAGTTCCCTGGGATTTGAATCTGGTTCTTAAAATCCCTCAGGTACCTCCGTTTGAACCATTTAAGAGAACAGATCTTAAATGGTTGACAGCTAAAGTGCTCTTTCTGTCGTGTAAGTATTCTTTTCTAATATTTTTTCCAGATAAGGCAGTTCTCAGAACTAGGCCTGGTTATCTTCCGAAGGTGGTTTCAAAATTTCACCTTAATGAAGAGATTGTAGTCCCAGCTTTTCAGGTATCGGGACTTTCTGCAGTAGAAGCGTCGCTGGATGTGGTCCGGGCGTTAAGAATCTACATAGATCGTACTAGTGCCATCAGAAAGACAGATTCTCTCTTCATCCTCTTTGGATTTCACAGAAGAGGATGGCCTGCTAGTAGACAGACGCTGGCAAGATGGCTCCGAATGGTAATTTCAGAAGCTTATTCTCGTGCTGATCTCCCTACTCCGGCTAATGTCTCTGCTCACTGTACACGTAAGGTAGGTCCTTCATGGGCAGCACAACATGGTTCTTCAGCAGAACAGATTTATAAGGTAGCCACATGGTCTTCCATTAACACATTCATTAGATATTATGCCATGGATACTTTTGCTTCTCATGATGCTGAATTTGGGCGAACTGTTCTCCTGTCTAATCAGAAGCGTCCCCACCACTAAAACTGGCTTTGGGAATCCCAATGTTATCCTGTGGATAACCTGTGGACCCAGCCGGAGAAATAGACGTTATGGTAAGAACTTACCGTTGATAACGTGACTTCTCCTATGTCCACAGGTATCCATAGCGGTCCCACCCTGACGCACCTGATTTGAGAATCTTTACAATCACTAAACCTCTTCCCTCTTGCATGGAAGGGTGTGCATGTGTGTTCTTATCGCCTGAATAGGTTTCTACCTGATGCTCCTGCCTAAATTGCTGTGGAAATAACTGATTTGACTGAGTCAGTAGGCGGGATTATATGAAGGAGCCCCGATGCATCCTGGGAGGCCAGAAAGATCGTGACCTTTTAGTGCCATTTCCGTTGTCACTCCGGCATATCCCAATGTTATCCTGTGGATACCTGTGGACATAGGAGAAATTACGTTATCAACGGTAAGTTATTACCATAACTTCTATATGCACAGCACAATTTTGGAAACTAATATGAGCTGTTAAACAGGACTAGGCACATTAGTGCAGATACACTTATACCCCTTACAGATCGCATAAGCCGGGTCTCATCTGGGATTTGTACACGGGTCCTGCCAGGGTGCGACCTAGCTAAGACCCCTTTCAGACTGGTGGCCCAACCCTGCTTATTGGCAGGTTGGGGATGTCACCACCGATGCTTTCGGAGGTGGTGCTTGGAGATGACATGATCTCCAAACTCTGCTTCTTCCTATTCAGTGAACGGGTGCTGGGTCACAGTGACCCAGCTTACCCATTAACACTGCACCGCAAGTCAAGCTGAACACATGTGCAACCCTGATTGCTACCAGAGTTCAAATACTGGGTCGCTCGACCCTGGTTATTTTGTTGTCATGTGTATACTCATTTTATCACATTGTGCATAACTTATTACTATTGTAAGCAACACATTTTACGTTAACATTTTATATGTATGTACATGCATGTATTGTGTTTACATCATGACCCTTAATGCCTGCATAACATAACACAACATAACAAGAAACAAACCATCCCAGTTTTGTGCTGACATAACTATATAAGAGCTGTGTTTACTCTCGTAATTTTGAGTGAATGTGTGCAATGTTGCGTTTATAGCTATGTGTGCAATGGGAGTGGGCTAGATTTGTGTTGGGGTTGTATAATTACAGATGAGATTGTGGGTTTGGCTAGAGGTCTTTGCAGATTTGCAATCAGTGGGCCTTATTCAGGTTTGCTAGCAAACCAAAAAAGCATACTAATGGGCAAAACCATGCTGCACTGCAGGTGGGGCAGATATAACATGTGCAGAGAGAGTTAGATTTGGATGGGGTGTGCATAAACTGAAATCTAAACTGCAGTGTAAAAATAAAGCAGCCAGTATTTACCCTGCACACAAAAAAATATATCCCACCAAAATCTAAATCTCTCTGCCATGTTACATCTGCCCCACCTGCAGTGCTACATGGTTTTGCCCAATTGCTTACTTTTTTGGTTGCTAACAAACCTGAATAAGGCCCAGTGTGCGTTCAGTCACAATTGAAGTCCATGCTGAATGAAGCCCAGGGACTTTCTGGAGCTCAGTAGAAAAGATACTTTTGTTACTAATTGCCTGAAATATTACAAAGTAACAGTTTTGCTGTTGTCTGCAATTGTTACAATTCAGAGAAAGGAAACCTTAGCTCCTGCAAAAGGATAGTTTGTTCTATTTCAAGGTTTGATGTCTAATATACAGTATGTTGCTGGATTAAATAATTCAGACATTTAACCCCTGGGGGAGTCGTCTGCTTTAAAAAGTGTACCAATGAGATTAATTCAGCTGAATTTATACGTTTTAATAGGGCCCTATGTTATATCCAATACATGTCACTGCATTTTGTATGAACTGGGTGTGTAATATTGATATAAGTTTACAGTACAAATATTTTGCAATATTCTCTTTACAATTCTTGCCGTAAGTGTAATGTATTGATAGAGAATGTTATTCAAGCATTTATTTAATTGCTGAGAGTACCGTAGTTTAAAGATATAAGGGGCTGATTCAGACCTGATCGGTGATGTGCGTGTTCGCACAGCAGCGATCAGGTCTGAAATGCCTATGCGCCGGTGCCGCAGTACGCCTGCGCATGGCAGACAGCCGACGACTCTCGTAGCCCAGCGATTGCCTCTGCCTGATTGACAGGCAGAGGCGGTCACTGGGTGTGATGAGGCGGGTTGGCAGCATTTAGCTGCCATTTAGGGGGCGCGGTCTGGGCAGTGCAGGTGTGTGCCCAGACCGTTGGTGGGGTGGGCCGCAGCCGCTTTGACCCGGGCAGCGACAAGTAGCTCCCTGCCCACACGCAGGAGCTGCACTGGCAGGAAACCACTCATGAAGTACAAAAGCATCACCGCTGTGCAATGCTTTTGTACTTGTGCGACAGGGCAGGGACTGACATGCGGGGCGGGCTAGCCCTGTGCTGGGCGTCCCCCCTCATGTCAGTGTGACTGATTGTAGATGTGCTAAATTTAGCACATCTCCGATCATGTCTGAATCACCCACTAAGTGAGTGTGTTAACATAGTAGGAAGACGTTTTAATGTAGAATTATGTTTCTTGGTAACTAAATATTTTGTACAGTAAGAACGACTCCCATTGGCTAGGGTTTCCAGCAACAAATATTGTTAAAGGGTTTTCAATGCTCATGCAAATGTTAGCAACTAATGTAAAATCCTTTGTAACTGTATTTTGATGTAATTGAAAGTGTTTTGTGATATATTTAAAATCAACTTATAAATCCTGCAAAAAAGAGAAGTGTTGTGACAATAAAATTGAATTCACATTTGGAAGCTCCAATTGAGACAATTTCTGAAGTGTTCATCTAAAATACTTCACTGGGAAACAGAAGAATTTGTGTTGAAAGGAAAGTCCATTGGAACCTGGTAAGAAGTACTCATTACCAACCAAAAATACGTATCTGTAGTTCATAGTTGCATAAAAAATGCAACATCTTAAAGATCTACTGTGATTGGAAAATGTTGCCCAATCATGCATACTTGGATGCAACAGGTTGGATATGCCTAGAGCAGATGTTACAGTGTACAGGGCTGTCTTAACAGCAATGAAAACTCTGGGCAAAGCTATGCATTGTGGACCCTCCTCACCAATTCACTGGAATAAATAAATGATAAATCACAATTTACCCCTCCTGCAGTCCCACGCCATCTCCACACATGCTCCCACAAAGTGAATAGGTGTCAGCACTCTGATTGGTAGATAGCTCCAGCCATCCATCAATCAGCTTGTTGACAACTATTTAGTGTCTGGCTGCAGGTTGGCAGGCTAGTAGAAAATGCTGTAATTCACAATCAGAGCATCTGGACAGAATTCTCTACCTGCCTTTCAAGAAGTTCAGGAGGCATCAGCCTTGGGGGTAGAAGCTCTAGAGGCACCAGCCCCTCTCCTGCTCCAAGGCCCCTAGAATTGTGGGATCCTTGGCAGCTGCCCAATGTAACCTTATGTTAAGATGGCCCTGACAGTGGGTAATACCTTCATGGAAACATAAGTCACGGATTATATCAGCAAGGATTCTGCCAGTATGCCTGTGAAGAAATATATATTTGAGCAATCACAGGTTTCATCTTCGGACAAAATGGGGATGATTATGAGATGGGAGCAAAGCAAAAAACAGGAACTTTGGAGCTTATAAAAACCATGTTCCACTGTAGATGGGGCAGATATAACACATGCAGAGAAATTTAAATTTGGGAGGGGTGTGTACTAACTTATATATAATATGCAGTGTAAAAATATAGCATTTGTGCAGTGGCGTAAGTTTATCCCAGTTAAATATTGGTGCCCCCCCCCCCCTATATATAATCCGTGAGCCAATAAGATGCCGTTTTGAGATCCGAGTAACACCGAGTAAAACCGAACCCGCTCATCTCTAATTCTAACTATACGAAGCTACTACAAAACTGTTGCAACTAGGCAGATCTATGTAGTGGTCCAACCACACACTACATAGATCTGCTCAGTCACTCACAATGCTGATTATTTCTCTGACAATTAATTTGCAAGTGTCATATCCAGGATTAGGACCCACAACCTATTACACTGGAAGCATGCACCTTACTGATGGAGGTATCTGCTGTTCCATAGGAAGTATGAGAATTCTAACTACAGTATATGAAGTTACTTGTAATTGTCAGAGAAATAACTTCATATAGTTAGAATTCTCATGTTTCCTTTATAGGGGCAAATAGCTTCATTAGTAAGGTGTCTGCTTCCAGTGTATCTATAATAAAGAGGGTGTGATTTGTAAGGTGCAGTGATTAGTGGGGAAGTCGGCTACGGAAGAGATACCAGCTGCTGTCAATTAACTTAATTGATTAATGTCGCTGAACACACAGAACAGGAGGTGCCCCCTTCAAATCAGGAGCCCGGCGGAAGATGACTCTGTGTCCTCCCAGAGTTCTGCCTCTGCATTTGTGGGCTGCATGCAAAAGTAGCCAATATTTACCCTGCATGCAAAAATAATCATTGCATTTGCAGCCCTTTCACTGCAACAGGGTTTGTTCCAGATATAAAGTTACTTGTTTTTGCTTTGTTTCCAATTCAGAATCAGCCCCAATGTTTGTGAATGCAACCTTCAAATGGACCCAGAGAGAATAACATTAAATTGTCTGCCACCCTTAGGGGGTATTCAATGTTTGTCGGATCCTTTCCGAAGGAAAGGATCCGACAATGCAGTATTCAATGAACGGCCAAATCTGACAGGTTCATGACAATGCCAAGCCAACTTTTTTAAAAGTCGGATTGACATTGTCGGAAACGGGGCCAAAACCTGTGGGATTTTGCCGCGCTTACAACATAAGCACGTGGATTCCACTGATCCACGTGTTTTCTGACAAGTCGGAATTCCCAACTTGTCGGAAAAAGGGAGGGAGGATTGAATATGTCGGAACCCCTTCCGACCTAAAAAAGTCGGAAACTGCCATCTTTCTGACAAGACAGCAGTTTCCGACAAGCATTGAATACTGCCCTTTTCCTGAAATTCATCAACAATAATTTTTTTGCTGGGTACACAGTTGCTGATACTGTATATCAGCCATTCCAACGAATGGCTTATACTGTACAGTATATCGTGGGCACATAAGCAGGTGTGTACCAGCAATATGTTTATGTACAGTGTCATTCACAGACATACTGTATTGCATCGGACCTGCAGCACAGCTGATGCACAGTATATCTGCAGATACATCGGTTCATTGTGTTGTGTGTATGGATGGTTGTGCAGCAGGGGCCGACGTCACAGCTGGGCCGGCATATTCAAGTGCCCACCCAGCTGCATGACAGGGACCAACATATCAAGCAACTGATCAGTAAGTGTGCACACTTACCTTGATCGGCCACATGGTCAGTGCAACATCTCCGTCAGCTGTGTACTCAAAGATAACTTCTCACATATGCTGTTGCCAAAATATCATTCAATCTGGCCATCAGAAATGGAGTTTGCCTTTCAATTCTTACAGATAGCATTAGCTACAGCAGTGCTATTCAGCTTGGTTCTAGTGTGTCCTATTGGGTGGGAAGGGGGGGGGGGGGGGGCACATTATGGCAGGAGGATCACAGTCTGCCATTCTTCCTGTTATAGTGAGATCAGTACAGCCTTGCATAGCCTGGTGCTGGTTGCTGTGGTTTCTTCCCCCTTATTAGTGATAACCAGTCCAGGCTATAAGCACTTGTGCAGCTTGCCTTTTGGAAAAGGCACTTTACTTCTTTTTCTTTTTTTTCTTCTTTTCATTTACTTTCTTTTTATTATAATTTATTGTGTTTTGCTTAAATGGCAGCCAACAACAGGAAGTTGATGATGTTTTCAGGGGTGTATCTACCTATTGGCCAGGATGGCACTAGCCAGGGGCGCCAGGCAAGAAGGGGGCGCCGCCTGGCTGTGCCACCTGCGGCCAAAGGATAGAAAAGCAGTACTGTCAGACTGTACCTGGTGAGAGTCTGTTGCTGCTGGAGCGGCGCGGGTGTCCGGCAGCACTGCACTTGTAATCAGACTCAAAATAAACTACAGCTCCCAGCAGCCCTTGCTGCTGGGAGCTCCCGGCAGCAAGGGCTGCTGGGAACTGTAGTTTATTGTGAGTCTGATTACAATTGCGGTGCTGCCGGACACTAGTCTGATCACTAGTGCAGTGCGGTGCTGACGGACACCGGCGCTGCGTCGGCAGTAACAGACTCTCACCAGGTACACAGCAATTGTTATATAGCACAGTGCTATATATCTATTTGTTGTTGAAGATAATATAAAAGTGTCAGTGTTTGGGAGAAGGTACTGTAGTACCTGGAAAACTACACGATTTTCATGCATGTTAGATGTAAGTAAGTAGCGAAAACTTTAACTTGTTGAGTGTAATAAAGAAAATACATATCTTACCTATTTCAAGGCCATGTTCAAGGAAATGCACATCAGTTAATTGTATAATTGATCATTTTATCTTGGAAGTTATGGCACCCTGATGTTTTTGCTAACAGGAAGTACTTCTACCATCCAACTAATGGTGTTTGGTTAATGGCTGGGTTCATTTGAGGCTCATTTCACAGCAGCTCATTAGATTTCATTCAGGATGCAGTCAAGATGCCAGCGTTTGGCATCCCGGCAGTCGGAAAGCTAACGCCAGCATCCCGAAACTGCTTGGAATGCTGATGCTGGCATCCCAACATAGATAGCGATGCAGAATGCCAAAATCCGGATCGAGTTGGTGCAAAAGTCTCCACTGGCAAGCCAAGTGAGAGGGTGAGGGTTAGGCTGCGAGGGCGGGAGGGCTAGGGTTAGGCTGCAGGGAGGGAGATTAGGAAGGGTGGGTTAGGGTTAGGCACCACCAGAGGCGTAACTAGGGTTTTTGGAGCCCAGGGCAAGATCAATAATGGCGCCCCCCCCCCCAAAAAAAAAAATAATAATAATAATTTTTTCTTAATAAAAATAATAAATTAATAAAATGATAATAAAAAAAAAATACAAAAGGAAAGTATGTGCAGACGCCACCGGTGTCACTGCATATAAAGATGTCAGGGTGTGTATGTATGTGTATGTAGGTGCAGTGGTCGAAGTTGAATTTTTGAAGGTGGAATGAAAGAGTGCAGATAGCAATTATGGAAAAGGGGAAAAGGGGCGCGCGCGCTCCGGAAAAGGGGCGCGGTCACTCAAAAGGGGCGTGTCCTTCAGTGTAATAGGACCCCTTATACTATCTAGTACTGGTGCCCCTTTCACATTATAGCACACGGTATGAGCCGAAATTCACATTATAGCACACAGTATGAGCCGAAATTCACATTGCCCCACACGGCATGAGCCGAAATTCACATTATAGCACACAGTATGAGCCGAAATTCACATTACCCCACATGGTATGAGCCAAAATTCACATTATAGCACACGGTATGAGCCGAAATTCACATTATAGCACACGGTATGAGCCAAAATTCACATTACTCCACATGGTATGAGCCAAAATTCATATTTCCCCACATGGTATGAGCCGAAATTCACATTACAGCACACGGTATGAGCCAAAATTCACATTACAGAACACGGAATGAGCCAAAATTCACATTACCCCACATAGTATGAGCCGAAATTCACATTATAGCACACGGTATTAGCCAAAATTCACGTTACAGCACATGATATGAGCCAAAATTCCCATTATAGAGTTAGGGGATCCTACACCCAGAATTAACATGGCCTGTGGGGCACTATGATGAGGGGAGCCCACCCCCTTAATAGACTAATTGCAGAGTTTAGCAGCGGAAGGGCTGCAGCGGTTTCTCACCCCAAGCTGCGGCGCTTCTGCCACCTCCGACACTCCACATCTTCGGCACCACCCGGGATGCAGAGCACCGCACCGGGTATGCACCCTTTTCAGTGTGGTCTGCTGCGCTCCGAAGGGGTTCTTGTTTCATGCTGCAGGATCCCGATGTGCGCCTTCCTCCCCGCTGTTACTGTCACGGTAAGCATTAGTATCGTTTATCGCAGAGGCCATTTTCTGAGGCATATGTGTTAAACCTCAGGAACTGAGATGCCCTTCTCACCATACAGCTGTGTGGCCGAGCCGGGCGGGGGGACAGCCAGCAGCAGCATGCCGGATATCAGCAGCAGAGGGTGCGGGCTGTACATACTTGAGGCAGCTGGATATTCAACAGTGCTGAAAGCCTCCGGAGCCCGCACCCCCGGAGCTGCAGTACACCGGCAGAGGACACCCATCCCCCGAACCCTGCGTAGCCCAAAGCCGGAGATCAGCAGCATGTTGAACGCGGAAGCAGAAGCTGCTTATTGCCGGTCAGCATGCTGCTGATCTCCGGCTTTGGGCTCCGCATGTGCATTACAGCACCCACCCTCGGCTGCTGATATCCGGCATGCTGCCCCTGCTGCTGGCTTTCCACCCGCCCGGCTCGCCCACCCAGCTGGATGGTGAGTGAGAAGGGCATCTCAGTGCCCGTGGTTTAATACATATCTCTCTTCGGTAAATGGCCATTAGTACATCCCACACACACTGATTACACACACACAGACTGGCCACCCCCAAATCCTACACACACCCACTCAGACTACACACACACATTCTCATACTTTCCTCTCCCCCACACACACACTGGACTGCAAAAATTTACACACACTGACACTGTTCCACACACACAATTAACACACACTCACACTGTCCCACACACACAATTAACACACACGCACACTGTCCCACACACCAGTGGCGTGCGGTGAGGTCAGTGGCGTGCGGTGAGGCACTACAGCCATAATGTCCGCCGAATCCTGCCGATGACCCCTACCGCCACCGAGCCAATGCCCGCCACTGCCTCTGAGCCGATGCCCGCTGCCACCACCAATGGCTTACAAACTCGCCCACCATCAACTGACCCAGCCCTCCGCCACTAATTTGCAACTCAGTCCAAAGTCGCCAATGCCCGCTGCATGCCTGCTCATCATACTTGTGATATATTGTACATTTTTATAGAAAAAAATTATAATCAGTGTTTGGGACTGGGAAGGGAGTGGGAGGAGGACATGAATGCAATTTTGTTGTCCAGGGTTTCCATTAACTTAATGGAGAAGGGTCTGAATGGGTTAAAAATGTAAAAAAAAACTGCGTGAGGTCCCCCTCCTTAGTATAACCAGCCTCGGGCTCTTTGAGCCTGTCCTGGTTGTTTAAATACTGGGAAAAAATTGGACAGGGGTTCCCCGTATTTAGACAACCAGCATCGGGCTCTTAGTCCGGTCCTGGTTCCAAAAATACGGGGGACAAAAGATGTAGGGGTCCCCCCGTATTTTTAAAACCAGCACCGGGCTCCACTAGCCAGGGACATAATGCCACAGCCGGGGGACACATTTATGTAGGTCCCTGCGGCCGTGGCATTACCCCCCCAACTAGTCACCACTGGCCGGGGTTCCCTGGAGGAGTGGGGACCCCTTAAATCAAGGGGTCACCCCCCCTCCAGGCACCCAAGGGCCAGGGGTGAAGCCCGAGGCTGTCCCCCCCATCCGTGGGCTGTGGATGGGAGGCTGATAGCCATGTAAGTAAAAAAAGAATATTGTTTTTTGTTGTGGAACTACAAGGCCCAGAAAGCCTCCCCCGCTTGCTGGTACTTGGAGAACCTCAAGTACCAACATGCAGGGAAATAACGGGCCCGCCGGTACCTGTAGTTCTACAACAGAAAAAATACCCAAATAAAAACACAACTCACACACCGTGACAGTAAAAATTTATTAAAGCACACTGACACACTCACACATACTTACCTATATCCCACGCCGGTCACGTCCACTTGTCCAGTAGAATCCAATAGGGGTAGCTGTAAAAATGAGAGACACATTACTTACCTACATCCCACGCCGGTCACGTCCACTTGTCCAGTAGAATCCAGTAGGGGAATCTGTAAAAATGAGAGACAGATTACTTACCTACATCCCACGCCGATCACGTCCACTTGTCCAGTAGAATCCAATAGGGGTACCTGTAAAAATGAGAGACAGATTACTTACCTACATCCCACGCTGGTCACGTCCACTTGTCCAGTAGAATTCAATAGGGGTACCTGTAAAAATGAGAGACAGATTACTTACCTACATCCCACGCTGGTCACGTCCACTTGTCCAGTAGAATCCAGTAGGGGAATCTGTAAAAATGAGAGACAGATTACTTACCTACATCCCACGCCGGTCACGTCCACTTGTCCAGTAGAATCCAATAGGGGTACCTGTAAAAATGAGAGACAGATTACTTACCTACATCCCACGCCGGTCACGTCCACTTGTCCAGTAGAATCCAATAGCGTTACCTGTAAAAATGAGAGACAGATTACTTACCTACATCCCACGCCGATCACGTCCACTTGTCCAGTAGAATCCAATAGGGGTACCTGTAAAAATGAGAGACAGATTACTTACCTACATCCCACGCTGGTCGCGTCAACTTGTCCAGTAGAATTCAATAGGGGTACCTGTAAAAATGAGAGACAGATTACTTACCTACATCCCACGCTGGTCACGTCCACTTGTCCAGTAGAATTCAATAGGGGTACCTGTAAAAATGAGAGACAGATTACTTACCTACATCCCACGCTGGTCACGTCCACTTGTCCAGTAGAATCCAGCAGGGGAATCTGTAAAAATGAGAGACAGATTACTTACCTACATCCCACGCCGGTCACGTCCACTTGTCCAGTAGAATTCAATAGGGGTACCTGTGAAAATGAGAGCGAGATTACTTACCTACATCCCACGCCGGTCACGTCCACTTGTCCAGTAGAATCCAATAGGGGTACCTGTAAAAATGAGAGACAGATTACTTACCTACATCCCACGCTGGTCACGTCCACTTGTCCAGTAGAATCCAATAGGGGTACCTGTAAAAATGAGAGACAGATTACTTACCTACATCCCACGCCGGTCACGTCCACTTGTCCAGTAGAATCCAATAGGGGTACCTGTAAAAATGAGAGACAGATTACTTACCTACATCCCACGCTGGTCACGTCCACTTGTCCAGTAGAATCCAATAGGGGTACCTGTAAAAATGAGAGACAGAATACTTACCTACATCCCACGCCGGTCACGTCCACTTGTCCAGTAGAATCCAATAGGGGTACCTGTAAAAATGAGAGACAGATTACTTACCTACATCCCACGCTGGTCACGTCCACTTGTCCAGTAGAATTCAATAGGGGTACCTGTAAAAATGAGAGACAGATTACTTACCTACATCCCACGCTGGTCACGTCCACTTGTCCAGTAGAATCCAGTAGGGGAATCTGTAAAAATGAGAGACAGATTACTTACCTACATCCCACGCCGGTCACGTCCACTTGTCCAGTAGAATCCAATAGGGGTACCTGTAAAAATGAGAGACAGATTACTTACCTACAGCCCACGCCGGTCACGTCCACTTGTCCAGTAGAATCCAATAGGGGTACCTGTAAAAATAAGAGACAGATTACTTACCTACATCCCACGCCGGTCACGTCCACTTGTCCAGTAGAATTCAATAGGGGTACCTGTAAAAATTAAAATGATACTTACAAACTGCAATCCACAGGAGGAGAGAGAGAGAGAGAGAGAGAGAGAGAGAGAGGGGGGGGGGAGACTAACCTGCTGCTGCTGCTGGGGAGACCGGCACACACTGCAGGGCCACGACGGGAGGACGGATCCGGCGGAGGAGGGGGAGAGCCGCACACCGCCGCTCCTGTCAGCGGCAGCGGAGGAGGACGGGGCGCACACTACAGACGCCAATAACCGCCGGGACAATTAACACACACACAATTAACACACGCACACTGTCCCACACACAATTAACACACACGCACGCACACTGTCCCACACACACAAATAACACACACGCACACTGTCCCACACACACAAATAACACACACGCACACTGTCCCACACACACAATTAACAAACACGCACTGTCCCACACACACACAATTAACACACTCACACTGTCCCACACACACTTAACACACGCACACTGTCCCACACACACACAATTAACACACACGCACACTGTCCCACACACACACAATTAATACACACGCACACTGTCCCACACACACACAATTAACACACACGCACACTGTCCCACACACACACAATTAACACACACTCAAACTGTCCCACACACACACAATTAACACACTCACACTCACTCACACACACACACACAATTAACACATTCACACTGTCCCACACATACACAATTAACACACACGCACACTGTCCCACACACACACAATTAACACGCACTCAAAACTGTCCCACACACACAATTAACACACTCACACTGTCACACACACACACACACAATTAACACACACACTGTCCCACACACACACAATTAACACACGCACACTGTCCCACACACACACACACACACACACACAATTTACACACACTCAAACTGTCCCACACACACAATTAACACACTCACACTGTCACACACACACACACACAATTAACAAACACGCACTGTCCCACACACACAATTAACACACTCACACTGTCACACACACACACAATTAACACACACACACTGTCCCACACACACACAATTAACACACGCACACTGTCCCACACACACACACACACACACACACACACATTTACACACACTCAAACTGTCCCACACACACAATTAACACACTCACACTGTCCCACACACACACAATTAACACACACGCACTGTCCCACACACAACACACACGCACACTGTCCGACACACACACAATTAACACACACACACTTAACACACACACAAAATGTCCCGCACCCCCTTCCCGCTCACCTGCACTCACTGCTGTTCAGGGGCCGCACGCCCCCCCGAGGTCGCGCACGCGCGCACCTCTGCGGTCGCGATCGCGCACGCGATCGCGTACACAGTCACTTTGCAGGGGGGAGTAGGGGGAGGCTCCTGGCTGCCGCTGCCTGTCTATTGTGACAGGCACAGCAGCCGGGGAGACAGGGAAAGCGCCGCGGGTAGCGCCGGCGGAATCCCTGAAGCATGGGGCGAGTGGGCCGTGCAGGTGCCGGTGGCGCCCCCCTCAGTTGGGGCTGCCATGGCGCCCAGGGCACGTGCCCTGCTCGCCCCGTGCTAGATACGCCTCTGGGCACCACTGAAGAGGCTTTTGGGGGGGGGGGGGGGGCGGGTTAAGGTCAGGCTGTGGGAAAGGTGGATTAGGGGGGAGGGATGGTGTAACGTGAATACGAGACACTACTGTGCGGTGTAATGTGAATGAGGGACACTACTGTGTGGCTTAATTTGAATTGGAAGTACTATTGTGTCCACGCCCTTCCCCCACAAGACCATGCCCCATTTCCAATACTCACACCTTATTCCAAATGTGTGTAGGGGGGGGGCGCCAGCCCCTTACTTTGCCATGGGCGCTCGGACCCCTAGATACACCCCTGGATGTTTTATGTATCTTTACTAGTGTCACAAAATATTTTCACTTAAATGCATGCTATTGGGCATTTCAAATTACATGCTATGTACTCACCCTTTTTGAAGGTCCATTTTTGACTGTAAAATTACAGTCAACTCTAAATCAAGCCCTTACTGTTGGATCACAGTTCAGACCACACAGACCCAGGTCCCGTTAAAACCCTATGTAGAACTGGCTCACAGCACTTGGAGATGATGTCATCTCCAAGCGTCAGCAGAGGAAAGACCCACCACTAACCTGTCCCCAGTCAGTAGTGTGGGGTTTTAAGTAGCTGTGACATGGCTTGAAACCAGTGTGCAGCTGATTGGGTGAGACCTGGGTTTTAAGTGGAAAAGGGGTATCAGGGGTATTACATTTTACTAGGTTATTCTACTTTTAAAAAAGTGATTCTCAATCTTTTCAAATGTTACACACATGACATTGTATTTTTCACAGTAAACTAAACAAAAAATAGTTAACTTAGCACACTTCTATCCTGCATAAGCTCTCTTACATAGAGCATCACTTCTAAACTCATGTGATAAACAAAAACTGAAACTGACACACTCACTACATGAGAAATGTTAAAGATATAAGGGGAGATGTATCAAATATTGGAGAGAGTGAAATTACCAACCAATCAGTTTCTGAATGTCATTTTACAGGCTGTGTTTGAAAAATTGCAGAAGCTGATTATTTTGTACTTTGTTTATATCCACTTTCTCTCCAATATTTGATAAATCTCTCCCATAGCAACCAGTTGCAGAAAGTAGGTAATACTATTTCATTTATGATTGGCTGACAGTATAATTATATAGTTATAGAAGAATGCCTTAAATAAGTCATTAACACTTTCAAACTAATGAGGAAATGTGATGGTAAAATTACACTCATTACATGCACTGAAGAATGGATAATTCTGAAAATTCAACACGCTAAATATGGCTATATGGAACATGATACAGATAACCTATACTGTGAATTGAAAGGGTTCTCTGGTTAAATGAAACAAAGGGAAATATGTAGTAGTCTGCAAGGTGCAGGCTGTTCTGGATCTTCTGTGAGTCTGCCCATATTTTTAAAGCAGCAATCATTTACAAAGCAAAACAAGGTCGGTTGTGCCTTGTAAATGAATGTTGCTTTAAATATACGCACAATGCAGGATTTTATATATTGTCCAATATCTTTGGAACTCATACAAACACCTATATTGGTTATGCATTTATTTCTCTAACGTCCTAGTGGATGCTGGGAACTCCGTAAGGACCATGGGGAATAGCGGGCTCCGAAGGAGGCTGGGCACTCTAGAAAGATTTATGACTACCTGGTGTGCACTGGCTCCTCCCACTATGACCCTCCTCCAAGCCTCAGTTAGATCTTGTGCCCGGCCGAGGTTGGATGCACACTAGGGGCTCTCCTGAGCCCTTAGAAAGAAAGTATAGATTTAGGTTTTTTATTTTCAGTGAGACCTGCTGGCAACAGGCTCACTGCAGCGAGGGACTAAGGGGAGAAGAAGCGAACTCGCCTGCTTGCAGCCGGATTGGGCTTCTTAGGCTACTGGACACCATTAGCTCCAGAGAGATCGACCGCAGGCCCAGTCCTTGGTGTTCGGTCCCGGAGCCGCGCCGCCGTCACCCTTACAGAGCCAGAAGCAAGAAGAGGTCCGGAAAAACGGCGGCAGAAGACATCAGTCTTCACCAAGGTAGCGCACAGCACTGCAGCTGTGCGCCATTGCTCCTCATGCACACCACACACTCCGGTCACTGAGGGTGCAGGGCGCTGGGGGGGGGCGCCCTGAGCAGCAATATAAACACCTTGGCTGGCAAAATTACATCACATATAACCCCCAGGGCTATATGGATGTATATTAACCCCTGCCAGATTCCATAAAAATGCGGGAGAAAAGTCAGCGAAAAAGGGGCGGAGCCTATCTCCTCAGCACACTGGCGCCATTTTTCCCTCACAGCTCCGTTGGAGGGAAGCTCCCTGGCTCTCCCCTGCAGTCTACACTACAGAACAGGTTTAAAACAGAGAGGGGGGGCACTAAATTTAGGCGCAGTATAAATTATATAAAAGCAGCTATAGGGGACATAACTCAGTTAGTCCCTGCATTATATAGCGCCCTGGTGTGTGCTGGCATACTCTCACACTGTCCCCCCAAAGGGCCTTTGTGGGTCCTGTCCTCATTGGAGCATTCCTTGTGTGTGTGTGTGTGTGTGCGGTGTGTCGGTACGGCTGTGTCGACATGTTTGATGAGGAGACTTATGTGGAGGCGGAGCAGATGCCGATAAATGAGATGTCGCCCCTGTGGGCCGACACCAGAGTGGATGGATAGGTGGAAGGTATTAACTGACAGTGTCAACTCCTTACATAAAAGGCTGGATGACGTAACAGCTATGGGACAGCCGGCTTCTCAGCCCGCGCCTGCCCAGACGTCTCAAAGGCCATCAACGCTCCCTTAGATGGCAGACACAGATGTCGACACGGAGTCTGACTCCAGTGTCGACAAGGTTGAGACATATACACAATCCACTAGGAACATCCGTTACATGATCCCGGCAATAAAAAATGTGTTACACATTTCTGACATTAACCCAAGTACCACTAAAAACAAAGGGTTTTATGTGTGGGGAGAAAAAGCAGGATGTGTTTTGTTCCCCCATCAAATGAGTGAATGAAGTGTGAAAAAGCGTGGGTTTCCCCGATAAGAAACTGGTAATTTCTAACAAGTTACTGATGGCGTACCCTTTCCCGCCAGAGGATAAGTTACGCTGGGAGATATCCCCTAGGGTGGATAAGGCGCTCACACGTTTGTCAAGGTGGCACTGCCGTCTTAGGATACGGCCACTTTGAAGGTACCTGCTGATAAATAGCAGGAGGCTATCCTGAAGTCTGTGATTACACACTCAGGTACTAGACTGAGACCTGCAGACTGCTGCAGCGTGGTCTGTACCCCTTTCAAACAGGGATACTATTTTGCGAACATAAGACGTCGTCTTATATATGAGGGATGCACAGAGGAATATTTTGCCGGCTGGCATCCTGAATTATTGCAATGTCCATTCTGTCAGGAGGGTATTGGAGACCCGACACTGGACAGGTGATGCTGACTTTAAAAGGCACATAGAGCCTTATAAGGGTGAGGAATTGGTTGGGGATGGTCTCTGGGACCTCGTATCCACAGCAACAGCTGGGATGAAAATATTTTACCTCAGGTTTCCTCACAGCCTAAGAAACGCACTGTATTATCAGGTACAGTCCTTTCGGCTTCAAAAAAAAAAAAAAGCAGGCGGGTCAAACGAGGGAAGAGGGAAAAAGCTGCACCAGCAGCCAGTTCCCAGAATCAAAATTCTTCCCCTGCTTCCTCTGAGTCCACCGCATGACGCGGGGGCTCCACAGGCGTAGCCAGGTACGGTGGGGGGCCGCCTCAAAAATTTCAGCGATCAGTGGGCTTGCTCACAGGTGGATCCCTGGATCCTTCAAGTAGTATCTCAGGGGTACAAGCTGGAAGTCGAGGCGTCTCCCCCCCGCCGTTTACTCAAATCTGCCTTGCCGACAACTCCCTCAGGTAGGGAGGCTGTGCTAGAGGCAATTCACAAGCTGTATTCCCAGCAGGTGATAGTCAAGGTGCCCCTACTTCAACAAGGACGGGGTTACTATTCCACACTGTTTGTGGTACCGAAACCAGCCGGTTCGGTGAGACCCATTTTAAAATGGAAATCCTTGAACACTTACATAACAAAGTTCAAGATGGAATCGCTCAGGGCGGTTATTGCAAGCCTGGACGAGGGGGATTACATGGTATCCCTGGACATCAAGGATGCTTACCTGCATGTCCCTATTTACCTTCCTCACCAGGAGTACCTCAGATTGTGGTACAGGATTGCCATTACCAATTCCAGACACTACCGTTAGGACTGTCCACGGCACCGAGGGTGTTTACCAAGGTAATGGCAGAAATGATGATACTCCTTCAAAAAAAAAAAAAAAAAAAAGGGAGTTTTTATTTATCCCATACTTGGACGATCTCCTTATAAAGGCAAGGTCCAGGGAGCAGTTACTGGTCGGAGTAGCACTATCTCAGGAGCTGCTACAACAGCATGGCTGGATTCTGAACATTCCAAATCACAGCTGGTTCCTTCCACTCGCTTACTGTTCCTGGGGATGATTTTGGACACAGAACAGAAAAAAGTATTTCTCCCGCAGGAGAAAGCCAAGGAGCTGTCATCTCTAGTCTGAGACCTCCTAAAACCAAAAAGGGTATCGGTGCATCGTTGCACACGAGTCCTGGGTAAAATGGTGGCTTCATACGAAGCAATTCCATTTGGCAGGTTCCATGCGAGGACCTTCCAGTGAGACCTCTTAGATAAGAGGTCGGGATCGCATCTTCAAATGCATCAAATGATAACCCTGTCTCCAAGGACCAGGGTGTCTCTACTGTGGTGGATGCAGGATGCTCATCTTCTAGAGGGCCGCAGTTGCGGCATACAGGACTGGGTCCTGGTGACCATGGATGCCAGCCTTCAAGGCTGGGGAGCAGTCACACAGGGAAGAAACTTCCAGGGCCTATGGTCAAGTCAGGAGACTTCCCTACATATAAATTCTGGAACTGAGGGCCATTTACAATGCCCTAAGTCAGGCAAGACCCCTGCTTCAAAACCAGCCGGTACTGATACAGTCATACAACATCACGGCAGTCGCCCATGTGACCCGACAGGGCGGCACAAGAAGCAGGATGGCAATGGCAGAAGCCACAAGGATTCTCCGATGGGCGGAAAATCACGTACTAGCACTGTCAGCAGTGTTCATTCCGGGAGTGGACAACTGGGAAGCAGACTTCCTCAGCAGACACGACCTACACCCGGGAGAGTGGGGACTTCATCCAGAAGTTTTCCTGCTGTTGGTAAACCGTTGGGAAAGGCCACAGGTGGACATGATGGCGTCCCGCCTCAACAAAAAGCTAAAGAGATATTGCGCCAGGTCAAGGGACCCTCCGGCGATAGCTGTGGACGCTCTAGTGACACCGTGGGTGTACCAGTCGGTTTATGTGTTCCCTACTCTGCCTCTCATACCAAAGGTATTGAGAATAATAAGATGGCGAGGAGTAAGAACGATACTCGTGGTTCCGGATTGGCCAAGAAGGGCTTGGTACCCGGAACTTCAGGAAATGATATCAGAGGACCCATGGCCTCTGCCGCTCAGACAGGACCTGCTTCAGCAGGGGCCCTGTCTGTTCCAAGACTTACCGCGCCTGCGTTTGACGGCATGGCGATTGAGCGCCGGATCCTGAAGGAAAAGGGTATTCCGGAAGAAGTCATTCCTGCGCTTATTAAAGCCAGGAAAGATGTTACGGCAAAGCATTATCACCGCATGTGGCGGAAATATGTTGCATGGTGCGAGGCCAAAAAGGCCCCAACAGAGGAATTTCCACTAGGTCGATTTCTACATTTCCTGCAAGCAGGAGTGAATATGGGCCTGAGTCTAGGCTCCATTAAAGTACAGATCTCGGCTCTGTCGATTTTCTTTCAAAAAGAATTAGCTTCAGTACCTGAAGTTCAGACATTGTGAAAGGAGTGCTGCATATTCAGCTCCCGTTTGTGCCCCCTGTGGCACCTGGGGATCTCAACGTGGTGTTGAGTTTTCTTAAAATCACATTGGTTTGAGCCACTAAAAACCGTGGATCTAAAATATCTCACGTGGAAAGTGGTCATGTTATTGGCCTTGGCTTCAGCCAGGCGAGTGTCAAAATTGGCGGCTTTATCATGTAAAAGCCCTTATCTGATTTTCCATATGGATAGGGCAGAATTGAGGACTCGTCCCCAATTTCTTCCTAAGGTGGTGTCAGCGTTTCACCTGAACCAGCCTATTGTGGTGCCGGCGGCTACTAGTGAATTGGACGACTCCAAGTTGCTAGACGTTGTCAGGGCCCGTAAAATATATGTTTCCAGGACGGCTGGAGTCAGAAACTCTGACTCGCTGTTTATCCTGTATGCACCCAACAAGCTGGGTGCTCCTGCTTCTAAGCAGTCTATTGCTCGCTGGATTTGTAGTACAATTCAGCTTGCACATTCTGTGGCAGGCATACCACAAACAAAATCTGTAAATGCCCATTCCACAAGGAAGGTGGGCTCATCTTGGGCGGCTGCCCGAGGGGTCTCGGCTTTACAACTTTGCCGAGCAGCTACTTGGTCAGGGGCAAACACATTTGCAAAATTCTACAAATTTGATACCCTGGCTGAGGAGGACCTGGAGTTCTCTCATTCGGTGCTACAGAGTCATCCGCACTCTCCCGCCCGTTTGGGAGCTTTGGTATAATCCTCATGGTCCTTACGGAGTTCCCAGCATCCACTAGGACGTTACAGAAAATAAGAATTTACTCACCGGTAATTCTATTTCTCGTAGTCCGTAGTGGATGCTGGGCGCCCATCCCAAGTGCGGATTGTCTGCAATACTTGTAAATAGTTATTGTTAACTAAAGGGTTATTGTTGAGCCATCTGTTGAGAGGCTCAGTTGTTTTCATACTGTCAAACTGGATATAGTATCACGAGTTGTACGGTGTGATTGGTGTGGCTGGTAAGAGTCTTACCCGGGATTCTAAATCCTTCCTTATTATGTCTGCTTGTCCGGGCACAGTGTCCTAACTGAGGCTTGGAGGAGGGTCATAGTGGGAGGAGCCAGTGCACACCAGGTAGTCATAAATCTTTCTAGAGTGCCCAGCCTCCTTCGGAGCCCGCTATTCCCCATGGTCCTTACGGAGTTCCCAGCATCCACTACGGACTACGAGAAATAGAATTACCGATGAGTAAATTCTTATTTTTTATATCTATGTATCCTGCAATTCAGCCCTGACTGAGTAATCTTCAGACATTATGCACTGCTCACTTCTAGTGTATGTTCCTTCTGGAATTTTAACAGGCGCATATACTTGTGCTTAAAAGTAATTTTCCTGTCTTTCTATTTGCACATTATAGTGAAAGTAGGAGCAATGGACACTATGATTTATTAATGTTAAAATGTGTTACAAGTGCTAAATCCCTTCTTCACTTTAATTTGTTTTATTTGCCTACAGACAAAAATTACACAACAGTAACATGCATTCAAGTATTTTATTATTAAAAAGGAGAGCTTGGAACCTCCATTCCTTTGCATTACTTTGCATTTCCATAAACTAATTGATTTATTCTGTAATCGTAAGCATTCTATGAGCTCTCAGTTGCTTATCTATATAAATAATACAGTTAGTAGAATAACATTGTACAGGCTTTTGGGTATGTTTCAGATTTGCTTCAAAACTCTATTCCGTTTAACTAAGAAAACACATACTCAGATGTTGTTCTAACAGGGAAATTCAATTGTCATCCATGTGTGTGAATACACCTCTATGGACTGCACAGAAAATGCTGTGATGATTGTGGACGTGAGTGGACAGAGCATTGGTGCAAACCAAAAACTTACAGACCAAAGGAAAATAAAGAAGTCTGAAAATTAGTAACAATTGCATGTCTCACAATAAGTGACAAACAGTGGTAAAACTCCAATTTTAATTGAATTGCCCTCTTATATAGTCAAGAACAGACAATCTGAGCACATGTAAAGCCACATGAAAGTGACACCTGCTTACTGATCTACTATTATGAGACATGAAAGACTAGTCTAAAAACATATGTACAGTATACTGTACATTGAAGATATAATTGGCCCACACACTTAGGGGTCAATTCAATTGGGTGCGAGCTGGGTCCCGCATGTCATACTTACCACAAACTTGCACTGCGAATTGCATAAAATCTTTCTTTCAAGGCAAAAATGTCAGGACACAGTGCAGAACCTCTGGGGAATACCTCCCAATGAATACTCACACCCTTGGAGGGGTTTTAATTAGAGATGAGTGGGTTCGAAATTACTCTGTTTTACTCAGATCTCAAAATGGCATCTTATTGGCTTCAGGCTCTCCTGGGTTTTGGATAGCCAATAGGATAAATCCGGATAAATTCAAACTTGCAGAAGTTAGGATTAAAGAACAAAATAAATCCGAACCCGCTCATTTTTTTTCACCATTAATGTGCAAAAGTCATCCATTTGACACCTTTTAAGATCCCCCAGTATGTTCATTTTAGCCACTAACAGCCTACTATATGGTCCTGCTGTTTCCAGTAGGAGTCCAAGATAGTTTCCCTAAGGTCACTTTTTGTAGAAGGTCAAGCAACGTCCCCTGTGAGTCCTGCAAATTGTAATATGTATTTTATTCTCACATTTCTTGGGTGCACACATTCACACAATGTACAGTATGCAAGTTTCATGATGCAAACTCACTCCTAATTGAATTAACCCCATACATTGAAATGTAATTGATGCATTTTAAAATATAAAAGAAAATTATTGCCTGTTTTGTAAAACAGAAACAAATCTTTATTTTAGCATCATACAACAGGATCAATGTTTCAGTCTTCTCCTTGGACCTTTGTCAAGATAAATAAGTAGCACATTCTGTCCAATATACATACCCTAACACTAGTTAAAACCACACCCCCAATAACACTGTGACGACCGAAACGTTGATCCTGTTATATGATTTTCTATGATGACAACATGCTGAAATAAAAATTTGTTACTGTTTTGGAAGACTTGTGGGTGCAGCCCCTTATTGAATTGTATCTAATTGTGGCCTTCGTTGGGTTGCTAAAAAGTGTATATATATCTTGATAAAGGATCAAAGGATCAAAGCTCCGAAACGGTGATCTGAGCTTTTAGCTTCAGTGTTTTGTTTGTTTTTCATATAAGCTGTGAGTTTCCAGGAGTGCCATCCCAATTGCACAAAGTATATTATGAATATATATATATATATATATATATATATATACATACAGAATCTGAGGGCGCTAGTGACTTATTGCAGACAATCAATATAGTTTAAAATGTATTCTTAAAATGCAATGTATGTCTCTACTTCATCTTTTCAAATAACATTGTTATCATACAGGATGGACACAACATCAACAGATTTCAATATACACCAATCAAGTTTTGGCTCAATTACAATACCCAATTCAAATATATACCAATCAGGTTTTAATCAGATGTAGAATCCAACGCGTTTCGTCCCTTAGGACTTCTTCAGGGGTATTAGATCTGAATAAACAGAAAAAGTACAATGACTTAAAATCACAATACATAAATAAATAGAACCATCCAGACCCATTGGTTAGATACAAAAAATTAAACATAATTTTGAATAAATTAATATAATTTCCTTTACATTAGTACCCATATATAGTGAATACAATAACATAATTCAGACTATAATACAGTAGCCATTTTATTAGTGCCAGTAAATAGTGGAGATAGAGCAGGTGTCGTGAAATAAGTGATGAATAAATGTACATACCAACATAAGTCTGAAACTAATAACTCCAGACGGTATCCATAATAGTGAGATCAAAAAACGCCTATGGTAAAAATGATTTTTCATTGTATGTGGGTATTTTTAGGATTAATCACCCATGTGACAAAAATTTTACACCATATACATACCTAATGGACTCATAGATTGAAACAAGAGAGACAATTCCTTTGACTATTATTTATAAAAACAGTCAAATATTGGTGAAGTAGGTCTATAAAATTAAAACAGACCTACAATAGAGAAAATTGTATTCAAAAAGAGAACCTACTTAGTATTTGGACCACCACTGTGAAAATAAATATTTTAATACATACCCATATAATAGGTGTTTTGTACACCACTGGATAGATAAAAGATTTTAGTTGGCCTCAAATCATGTGGTTTGAGTGCCTAGAAACATTATAAATTCATAATCTAAATTCTGAATTCATAATATATTACAAGTGTATCAAAAAACCAATAGGTTGGATTCACAAAACATACACAAATAAAATCCATTAACAAATAAAATCCATTCTAACCACTTTAATTCCCCTAATTATATAGAAATATTGAACCCCTAAAGTGGTAAGACTTACTTCAATACTGCCATCTCTCACGAAGTCCAGTGCATAACTGGAAGTGGTGGTGCTCTCCTTATTTATACCTCCTACACTGTGACCTCATTTCCTCTTAATTCTGATTGGTAGACATTATACTACCTAAACACCCATATTAAAGTGTCCGAATCTGGGACCTCATTCCCCAATATGTACTAGAAATAAGGCATATGTTAACTGATGTAATCTCAAATAAAGAGTAAGCGTGGAAACGCATGTATTTAACATGCGTTCCACGGTCGGGTATCTACTTCCGGTGTCTGCGTTCCACCGCCGTCACTACCTGACTGGCGGGGAAACACATCTAACGTGGCAAGCGTCCACGGCAGCAGGATGTGAACATATTTAAGCGCGTCGCGGAGGTTATCATTGTGCCGCGACCGCCGGACATTCACTTCCGGTGTTTGCGTTCCAACTCCGTCTCATCCTGAGTAGCAGGAACTGGCCAGAAAGGGGCAGGTGTCCACTAATAAGGAATGTGGACATAAACTGTTGCGTACCAAATGTTGCCATGGTGCCGCAGAAGGGAGGGGAAAAACACGTGTCCCATCCTTATATAAAGGTAACCATAGTACCTAATGATGTAATTATAACGGTTGCCATATATAAAGGTAGCCATAGTACCTAATGATGTAATTATAACGGTTGCCATGACAACCTTAAAACAAATAGCTAATATTCCTTATAGTGACGATCAGACAGTAATTATGATCACCATGGCAATGATAACAATTGCCATGACAACCAAATACTAAGGGGGCTATTATTACTAAAACTGACGATCGGGTAATTTTAGCGATCATCAAAGTGATCAGGCCGTATATTTAATAACTGCCCGATCACATCAATGCAGTGCTATTAGAAAGGCCCTTAACCTAACATCAGTAGTCAATAACCCCTGGTTGAACAACCAGTAGTCTGTTTAGAGGAATTTAATACATACTAATGTTAAGTCTTATCTTTAAATTATCCTAACCTTACCTTACTAACCAATCAAACCCCTTAATATATATTATACCCCTTATTATATCAACTCCTCTTAAAGGTTCAATATTTCCATATTTACAAAAGAAACAACTAGTACGCTCATGGGTCCAGTGCCTGTAATCGCGGACCTACATTAATAAGGACTTAAATTAAAACAGCAGCTGATCATACACGTAACCTTCGGACTATGATGACATGTCAACTATTTCACACAGAACATGAATCAAATAAAAGAAGCAATATCGATCCCTTCATTCAAGCCAAAGGGTGTTAAAGAATTCATAGTATATATCCAAAAACTTTCACGTCTTGAGAGTACTAGTTCCCTAGAATTTACAACAAATACATTTCTGACAGGGAAAACAACCCGATTTCTTGTCTGCCAGAAAGAAATCGGGTTGTTTTCCCTGTCAGAAATGTATTTGTTGTAAATTCATGGATCGTACCAAGTTTGAATTTAAACTTGACACAGGGAGACGCTATACGCTAAATGAGGCAATCACTTGCACCAGTTGTTTTGTCATATATAAAATATCCTGCAGTTGTGGTTTAGTTTATATAGGGAAAACTAAGAGACAACTGAAACTAAGAGTACAAGAGCATATGCGTAATATTAAAAATAATGTAAGAACACACAGCTTACCGAGGCATTATGCGGACAAGCACAATTCCGAAGTTTTAATCTCTAATTTTAGTTTTAGCGTTTTGGAATTTGTCAAAGAACCTGAAAGAGGGGGTAGTAGGGAACTAGTACTCTCAAGACGTGAAAGTTTTTGGATATATACTATGAATTCTTTAACACCCTTTGGCTTGAATGAAGGGATCGATATTGCTTCTTTTATTCGATTCATGTTCTGTGTGAAATAGTTGACATGTCATCATAGTCCGAAGGTTACGTGTATGATCAGCTGCTGTTTTAATTTAAGTCCTTATTAATGTAGGTCCGCGATTACAGGCACTGGACCCATGAGCGTACTAGTTGTTTCTTTTGTAAATATGGAAATATTGAACCTTTAAGAGGAGTTGATATAATAAGGGGTATAATATATATTAAGGGGTTTGATTGGTTAGTAAGGTAAGGTTAGGATAATTTAAATATAAGACTTAACATTAGTATGTATTAAATTCCTCTAAACAGACTACTGGTTGTTCAACCAGGGGTTATTGACTACTGATGTTAGGTTAAGGGCCTTTCTAATAGCACTGCATTGATGTGATCGGGCAGTTATTAAATATACGGCCTGATCACTTTGATGATCGCTAAAATTACCCGATCGTCAGTTTTAGTAATAATAGCCCCCTTAGTATTTGGTTGTCATGGCAATTGTTATCATTGCCATGGTGATCATAATTACTGTCTGATCGTCACTATAAGGAATATTAGCTATTTGTTTTAAGGTTGTCATGGCAACCGTTATAATTACATCATTAGGTACTATGGCTACCTTTATATATGGCAACCGTTATAATTACATCATTAGGTACTATGGTTAACTTTATATAAGGATGGGACACGTGTTTTTCCCCTCCCTTCTGCGGCACCATGGCAACATTTGGTACGCAACAGTTTATGTCCACATTCCTTATTAGTGGACACCTGCCCCTTTCTGGCCAGTTCCTGCTACTCAGGATGAGACGGAGTTGGAACGCAAACACCGGAAGTGAATGTCCGGCGGTCGCGGCACAATGATAACCTCCGCGACGCGCTTAAATATGTTCACATCCTGCTGCCGTGGACGCTTGCCTCGTTAGATGTGTTTCCCCGCCAGTCAGGAAGTGACGGCGGTGGAACGCAGACACCGGAAGTAGATACCCGACCGTGGAATGCATGTTAAATACATGCGTTTCCACGCTTACTCTTTATTTGAGATTACATCAGTTAACATATGCCTTATTTCTAGTACATATTGGGGAATGAGGTCCCAGATTCGGACACTTTAATATGGGTGTTTAGGTAGTATAATGTCTACCAATCAGAATTAAGAGGAAATGAGGTCACAGTGTAGGAGGTATAAATAAGCAGAGCACCACCACTTACAGTTATGCACTGGACTTTGTGAGAGGTGGCAGTATTGAAGTAAGTCTTACCACTTTAGGGGTTCAATATTTCTATATAATTAGGGGAATTAAAGTGGTTAGAATGGATTTTATTTGTTAATGGATTTTATTTGTGTATGTTTTGTGAATCCAACCTATTGGTTTTTTGATACACTTGTAATATATTATGAATTCAGAATTTGGATTATGAATTTATAATGTTTCTAGGCACTCAAACCACATGATTTGAGGCCAACTAAAATCTTTTATCTATCCAGTGGTGTACAAAACACCTATTATATGGGTATGTATTAGAGATGAGCGCCGGAAATTTTTCGGGTTTTTTGTTTTGGTTTTGGGTTCGGTTCCGCGGCCGTGTTTTGGGTTCGACCGCGTTTTGGCAAAACCTCACCGAATTTTTTTTGTCGGATTCGGGTGTGTTTTGGATTCGGGTGTTTTTTTCAAAAAACCCTAAAAAACAGCTTAAATCATAGAATTTGGGGGTCATTTTGATCCCAAAGTATTATTAACCTCAAAAACCATAATTTACACTCATTTTCAGTCTATTCTGAATACCTCACACCTCACAATATTATTTTTAGTCCTAAAATTTGCACCGAGGTCGCTGTGTGAGTAAGATAAGCGACCCTAGTGGCCGACACAAACACCGGGCCCATCTAGGAGTGGCACTGCAGTGTCACGCAGGATGTCCCTTCCAAAAAACCCTCCCCAAACAGCACATGACGCAAAGAAAAAAAGAGGCGCAATGAGGTAGCTGACTGTGTGAGTAAGATAAGCGACCCTAGTGGCCGACACAAACACCGGGCCCATCTAGGAGTGGCACTGCAGTGTCACGCAGGATGGCCCTTCCAAAAAACCCTCCCCAAACAGCACATGACGCAAAGAAAAAAAGAGGCGCAATGAGGTAGCTGACTGTGTGAGTAAGATAAGCGACCCTAGTGGCCGACACAAACACCGGGCCCATCTAGGAGTGGCACTGCAGTGTCACGCAGGATGGCCCTTCCAAAAAACCCTCCCCAAACAGCACATGACGCAAAGAAAAAAAGAGGCGCAATGAGGTAGCTGACTGTGTGAGTAAGATAAGCGACCCTAGTGGCCGACACAAACACCGGGTCCATCTAGGAGTGGCACTGCAGTGTCACGCAGGATGGCCCTTCCAAAAAACCCTCCCCAAACAGCACATGACGCAAAGAAAAAAAGAGGCGCAATGAGGTAGCTGACTGTGTGAGTAAGATAAGCGACCCTAGTGGCCGACACAAACACCGGGCCCATCTAGGAGTGGCACTGCAGTGTCACGCAGGATGGCCCTTCCAAAAAACCCTCCCCAAACAGCACATGACGCAAAGAAAAATAAAAGAAAAAAGAGGTGCAAGATGGAATTGTCCTTTGGCCCTCCCACCCACCCTTATGTTGTATAAACAGGACATGCACACTTTAACCAACCCATCATTTCAGTGACAGGGTCTGCCACACGACTGTGACTGATATGACGGGTTGGTTTGGACCCCCCCCAAAAAAGAAGCAATTAATCTCTCCTTGCACAAACTGGCTCTACAGAGGCAAGATGTCCACCTCATCATCATCCTCCGATATATCACCGTGTACATCCCCCTCCTCACAGATTATCAATTCGTCCCCACTGGAATCCACCATCTCAGCTCCCTGTGTACTTTGTGGAGGCAATTGCTGCTGGTCAATGTCTCCGCGGAGGAATTGATTATAATTCATTTTAATGAACATCATCTTCTCCACATTTTCTGGATGTAACCTCGTACGCCGATTGCTGACAAGGTGAGCGGCGGCACTAAACACTCTTTCGGAGTACACACTTGTGGGAGGGCAACTTAGGTAGAATAAAGCCAGTTTGTGCAAGGGCCTCCAAATTGCCTCTTTTTCCTGCCAGTATAAGTACGGACTGTGTGACGTGCCTACTTGGATGCGGTCACTCATATAATCCTCCACCATTCTTTCAATGTTGAGAGAATCATATGCAGTGACAGTAGACGACATGTCCGTAATCGTTGTCAGGTCCTTCAGTCCGGACCAGATGTCAGCATCAGCAGTCGCTCCAGACTGCCCTGCATCACCGCCAGCGGGTGGGCTCGGAATTCTGAGCCTTTTCCTCGCACCCCCAGTTGCGGGAGAATGTGAAGGAGGAGATGTTGACAGGTCGCGTTCCGCTTGACTTGACAATTTTCTCACCAGCAGGTCTTTCAACCCCAGCAGACTTGTGTCTGCCGGAAAGAGAGATCCAAGGTAGGTTTTAAATCTAGGATCGAGCACGGTGGCCAAAATGTAGTGCTCTGATTTCAACAGATTGACCACCCGTGAATCCTTGTTAAGCGAATTAAGGGCTCCATCCACAAGTCCCACATGCCTAGCGGAATCGCTCCGTGTTAGCTCCTCCTTCAATGTCTCCAGCTTCTTCTGCAAAAGCCTGATGAGGGGAATGACCTGACTCAGGCTGGCAGTGTCTGAACTGACTTCACGTGTGGCAAGTTCAAAGGGCATCAGAACCTTGCACAACGTTGAAATCATTCTCCACTGCACTTGAGACAGGTGCATTCCACCTCCTATATCGTGCTCAATTGTATAGGCTTGAATGGCCTTTTGCTGCTCCTCCAACCTCTGAAGCATATAGAGGGTTGAATTCCACCTCGTTACCACTTCTTGCTTCAGATGATGGCAGGGCAGGTTCAGTAGTTTTTGGTGGTGCTCCAGTCTTCTGTACGTGGTGCCTGTACGCCGAAAGTGTCCCGCAATTCTTCTGGCCACCGACAGCATCTCTTGCACGCCCCTGTCGTTTTTTAAAAAATTCTGCACCACCAAATTCAAGGTATATGCAAAACATGGGACGTGCTGGAATTTGCCCATATTTAATGCACACACAATATTGCTGGCGTTGTCCGATGCCACAAATCCACAGGAGAGTCCAATTGGGGTAAGCCATTCTGCGATGATCTTCCTCAGTTGCCGTAAGAGGTTTTTAGCTGTGTGCGTATTCTGGAAAGCGGTGATACAAAGCGTAGCCTGCCTAGGAAAGAGTTGGCGTTTGCGAGATGCTGCTACTGGTGCCGCCGCTGCTGTTCTTGCGGCGGGAGTCCATACATCTACCCAGTGGGCTGTCACAGTCATATAGTCCTGACCCTGCCCTGCTCCACTTGTCCACATGTCCGTGGTTAAGTGGACATTGGGTACAACTGCATTTTTTAGGACACTGGTGAGTCTTTTTCTGACGTCCGTGTACATTCTCGGTATCGCCTGCCTACAGAAGTGGAACCTAGATGGTATTTGGTAACGGGGGCACACTGCCTCAATAAATTGTCTAGTTCCCTGTGAACTAACGGCGGATACCGGACGCACGTCTAACACCAACATAGTTGTCAAGGCCTCAGTTATCCGCTTTGCAGCAGGATGACTGCTGTGATATTTCATCTTCCTCGCAAAGGACTGTTGGACAGTCAATTGCTTACTGGAAGTAGTACAAGTGGGCTTACGACTTCCCCTCTGGGATGACCATCGACTCCCAGCAGCAACAACAGCAGCGCCAGCAGCAGTAGGCGTTACACGCAAGGATGCATCGGAGGAATCCCAGGCAGGAGAGGACTCGTCAGAATTGCCAGTGACATGGCCTGCAGGACTATTGGCATTCCTGGGGAAGGAGGAAATTGACACTGAGGGAGTTGGTGGGGTGGTTTGCGTGAGCTTGGTTACAAGAGGAAGGGATTTACTGGTCAGTGGACTGCTTCCGCTGTCGCCCAAAGTTTTTGAACTTGTCACTGACTTATTATGAATGCGCTGCAGGTGACGTATAAGGGAGGATGTTCTGAGGTGGTTAACGTCCTTACCCCTACTTATTACAGCTTGACAAAGGGAACACACGGCTTGACAAATGTTGTCCGCATTTCTGGTGAAATACTTCCACACCGAAGAGCTGATTTTTTTGGTATTTTCACCAGGCATGTCAACGGCCATATTCCTCCCACGGACAACAGGTGTCTCCCCGGGTGCCTGACTTAAACAAACCACCTCACTATCAGAATCCTCCTGGTCAATTTCCTCCCCAGCGCCAGCAACACCCATATCCACCTCATCCTGGTGTACTTCAACACTGACATCTTCAATCTGACTATCAGGAACTGGACTGCGGGTGCTCCTTCCAGCACTTGCAGGGGGCGTGCAAATGGTGGAAGGCGCATGCTCTTCACGTCCAGTGTTGGGAAGGTCAGGCATCGCAACCGACACAATTGGACTCTCCTTGTGGATTTGGGATTTCGAAGACCGCACAGTTCTTTGCGGTGCTTTTGCCAGCTTGAGTCTTTTCAGTTTTCTAGCGAGAGGCTGAGTGCTTCCATCCTCATGTGAAGCTGAACCACTAGCCATGAACATAGGCCAGGGCCTCAGCCGTTCCTTGCCACTCCGTGTGGTAAATGGCATATTGGCAAGTTTACGCTTCTCCTCCGACAATTTTATTTTAGGTTTTGGAGTCCTTTTTTTACTGATATTTGGTGTTTTGGATTTGACATGCTCTGTACTATGACATTGGGCATCGGCCTTGGCAGACGACGTTGCTGGCATTTCATCGTCTCGGCCATGACTAGTGGCAGCAGCTTCAGCATGAGGTGGAAGTGGATCTTGATCTTTCCCTAATTTTGGAACCTCAACATTTTTGTTCTCCATATTTTAATAGGCACAACTAAAAGGCACCTCAGGTAAACAATGGAGATGGATGGATACTAGTATACAATTATGGATGGACTGCCGAGTGCCGACACAGAGGTAGCTACAGCCGTGGACTATTGTACTGTACTGTGTCTGCTGCTAATATAGACTGGATGATAATGAGATGTAGTATGTATAAAGAAGAAAGAAAAAAAAAACCACGGGTAGGTGGTATACAATTATGGATGTACTGCCGAGTGCCGACACAGAGGTAGCTACAGCCGTGGACTACCGTACTGTGTCTGCTGCTAATATAGACTGGTTGATAATGAGATGTAGTATGTATAAAGAAGAAAGAAAAAAAAAACCACGGGTAGGTGGTATACAATTATGGATGGACTGCCGAGTGCCGAAACAGAGGTAGCTACAGCCGTGGACTACTGTACTGTGTCTGCTGCTAATATAGACTGGTTGATAAAGAGATGTAGCATGTATGTATAAAGAAGAAAGAAAAAAAAACCACGGGTAGGTGGTATACAATTATGGATGGACTGCCGAGTGCCGACACAGAGGTAGCTACAGCCGTGGACTACCGTACTGTACTGTGTCTGCTGCTAATATAGACTGGTTGATAAAGAGATGTAGTATGTATGTATAAAGAAGAAAGAAAAAAAAACCACGGGTAGGTGGTATACAATTATGGATGGACTGCCGAGTGCCGACACAGAGGTAGCTACAGCCGTGGACTACTGTACTGTGTCTGCTGCTAATATAGACTGGTTGATAAAGAGATGTAGTATGTATGTATAAAGAAGAAAGAAAAAAAAACCACGGGTAGGTGGTATACAATTATGGACGGACTGCCGAGTGCCGACACAGAGGTAGCTACAGCCGTGGACTACCGTACTGTACTGTGTCTGCTGCTAATATAGACTGGTTGATAAAGAGATGTAGTATGTATGTATAAAGAAGAAAGAAAAAAAAACCACGGGTAGGTGGTATACAATTATGGATGGACTGCCGAGTGCCGACACAGAGGTAGCTACAGCCGTGGACTACTGTACTGTGTCTGCTGCTAATATAGACTGGTTGATAAAGAGATGTAGTATGTATGTATAAAGAAGAAAGAAAAAAAAACCACGGGTAGGTGGTATACAATTATGGATGGACTGCCGAGTGCCGACACAGAGGTAGCTACAGCCGTGAACTACCGTACTGTGTCTGCTGCGACTGGATGATAAATAATGATATAAAAAATATATATATATATCACTACTGCAGCCGGACAGGTATATATTATATAATGACGGACCTGCTGGACACTGTCTGTCAGCAGAATTAGTTTTTTATAGAATAAAAAAAAAAACACCACACAAGTCACACGACGAGTGTTTAACTTTTTCAGGCAATCACAATATAGTATACTACTAACTATACTGGTGGTCAGTGTGGTCAGGTCACTGGTCAGTCACACTGGCAGTGGCACTCCTGCAGCAAAAGTGTGCACTGTTTAATTTTAATAATATGTACTCCTGGCTCCTGCTATAACCTATAACTGGCACTGCTCCCCAGTCTCCCCCACAATTATAAGCTGTGTGAGCACAGTCAGATATATACATAGATGATGCAGCACACTGGGCTGAGCAGTGCACACAGATATGGTATGTGACTGAGTCACTGTGTATCGTTTTTTTCAGGCAGAGAACGGATTATATTAAATAAAACTGCACTGTCTGGTGGTCACTGTGGTCAGTCACTACTAAACTCTGCACTCTCTACAGTACTCCTAAGCTCCAGTAAATCAAGTGTCTCTGTCTCAAATCAATCTCACTCTCTCTCTTCTAATCTAAATGGAGAGGACGCCAGCCACGTCCTCTCCCTATCAATCTCAATGCACGTGTGAAAATGGCGGCGACGCGCGGCTCCTTATATAGAATCCGAGTCTCGCGAGAATCCGACAGCGTCATGATGACGTTCGGGCGCGCTCGGGTTAACCGAGCAAGGCGGGAAGATCCGAGTCGCTCGGACCCGTGAAAAAAAACATGAAGTTCGGGTGGGTTCGGATTCCGAGGAACCGAACCCGCTCATCTCTAGTATGTATTAAAATATTTATTTTCACAGTGGTGGTCCAAATACTAAGTAGGTTCTCTTTTTGAATACAATTTTCTCTATTGTAGGTCTGTTTTAATTTTATAGACCTACTTCACCAATATTTGACTGTTTTTATAAATAATAGTCAAAGGAATTGTCTCTCTGGTTTCAATCTATGAGTCCATTAGGTATGTATATGGTGTAAAATTTTTGTCACATGGGTGATTAATCCTAAAAATACCCACATACAATGAAAAATCATTTTTACCATAGGCGTTTTTTGATCTCACTATTATGGATACCGTCTGGAGTTATTAGTTTCAGACTTATGTTGGTATGTACATTTATTCATCACTTATTTCACGACACCTGCTCTATCTCCACTATTTACTGGCACTAATAAAATGGCTACTGTATTATAGTCTGAATTATGTTATTGTATTCACTATATATGGGTACTAATGTAAAGGAAATTATATTAATTTATTCAAAATTATGTTTAATTTTTTGTATCTAACCAATGGGTCTGGATGGTTCTATTTATTTATGTATTGTGATTTTAAGTCATTGTACTTTTTCTGTTTATTCAGATCTAATACCCCTGAAGAAGTCCTAAGGGACGAAACGCGTTGGGTTCTACATCTGATTAAAACCTGATTGGTATATATTTGAATTGGGTATTGTAATTGAGCCAAAACTTGATTGGTGTATATTGAAATCTGTTGATGTTGTATCCATCCTGTATGATAACAATGTTATTTGAAAAGATGAAGTAGAGACATACATTGTATTTTAAGAATAAATTTTAAACTATATTGATTGTCTGCAATAAGTCACTAGCGCCCTCAGATTCTGTATGTATTTATCATTTGTGAATCCTTGCTGACGAGGGATTCTTCTAGAGGTGCTGCTTTTTCATATCCCGAGCGCAACTTGATACCATTCTTGTGTATATATATATATATATATATATATAACACACACTGCTCAAAAAAATAAAGGGAACACTAAAATAACACATCCTAGATCTGAATGAATGAAATATTCTTATTAAATACTTTGTTCATTACATAGTTGGATGTGCTGACAACAAAATCACACAAAAATTATCAATGGAAAGCAAATGTATTAACACATGGAGGTCTGGATTTGGAGTCGCACTCAAAATTAAAGTGGAAAAACACGCTACAGGCTGATCCAACTTTGATGTAATGTCCTTAAAACAAGTCAAAATGAGGCTCAGTAGTGTGTGTGGCCTCCACGTGCCTGTATGACCTCCCTACAATGCCTGGGCATGCTCCTGATGAGGTGGCGGATGGTCTCCTGAGGGATCTCCTCCCAGACCTGGACTAAAGCATCCGCCAACTCCTGGACAGTCTGAGGTGCAACGTGGTGTTGGTGGATGGAGCGAGACATGATGTCCCAGATGTGCTCAATTGGATTCAGGTCTGGGGAACGGGCGGGCCAGTCCATAGCATCAATGCCTTCGTCTTGCAGGAACTGCTGACACACTCCAGCCACAAGAGGACTAGCATTGTCTTGCATTAGGAGGAACCCAGGGCCAACCGCATCAGCATATGGTCTCACAAGGGGTCTGAGGATCTCATCTCGGTACCTAATGGCAGTCAGGCTACCTCTGGTGAGCACATGGAGGGCTGTGCGGCCCCCCAGAGAAATGCCACCCCACACCATTACTGACCAACCGCCAAACCGGTCATGCTGGAGGATGTTGCAGGCAGCAGAGCGTTCTCCTTGGCGTCTCCAGACTCTGTTACGTCTGTCACATGTGCTCAGTGAGAACCTGCTTTCATCTGTGAAGAGCACAGGGCGCCAGTGGCGAATTTGCCAATCTTGGTGTTCTCTGGCAAATGCCAAATGTCTTGCACGGTGTTGGGCTGTAAGCACAACCCCCACCTGTGGACATCGGATCCTCATACCACCCTCATGGAGTCTGTTTCTGATCGTTTGAGTAGAAACATGCACGTTTGTGGCTTACTGGAGGTCATTTTGCAGGGATCTGGCAGTGCTCCTCCTGTTCCTCCTTGCACAAAGGCGGAGATAGCAGTCCTGCTGCTGGGTTGTTGCCCTCCTACGGCCTCCTCCATGTCTCCTGATGTACTGGCCTGTCTCCTGGTAGCGCCTCCATGCTCTGGACACTACGCTGACAGACACAGCAAACCTTCTTGCCACAGCTCGCATTGATGTGCCATCCTGGATGAGCTGCACTACCTGAGCCACTTGTGTGGGTTGTAGACTCCGTCTCATGCTACCACTAGAGTGAAAGCACTGCCAGCTTTCAAAAGTGACCAAAACATCAGCCAGAAAGCATAGGAGTTGAGAAGTGGTCTGTGGTCACCACCTGCAGAACAACTCCTTTATTGGGGGTGTCTTGCTAATTGCCTATAATTTCCACCTGTTGTCTATTACATTTGCACAACAGCATGTGAAATTGATTGTCAATCAGTGATGCTTCCTAAGTGGACAGTTTGATTTCACAGAAGTGTGATTGACTTGGAGTTACATTGTGTTGTTTAAGTGTTCCCTTTATTTTATTGAGCAGTGTGTGTGTGTGTGTGTGTGTGTGTGTGTGTGTGTGTGTGTGTGTGTGTGTATATATATATATATATATATATATATATATATATATACTGTACATATACAGTGCTATTTTTGTAGAAAAATGGGTTCAGGAACTTCTGGGGTGGGCAGCGGTGGGTTTTGCTGTGGAAAATGTGGGAGGAGCTACATTTGTAAAACTAAAGCATTACTCTTTGCAAGAATGGGTGTGCGGCCCCTTCTGAGGTGTAGACAGATGCTAGAGGTCCTACTTGTATGTAATCCCAATGGACGGGATGCTGTCAATGACATCCCAGCCATCAAAATTCCGACAGCACCGTAGTTAAGACACTAACTCTCCCCTGCCCGCTACCCTAACCCTCTCTTATGGGTGCCTAACCCTCCATGGGGGTACCTAACTCTAACCTTCCCTTCCCCGCTGCCTATACCTAAACCTTTCCATGTAGTACCTAACACTAACCTCCCCTTCTAAGTGCCTAAACCTAATCTTCCCTCCCCAGTACCTAACCCTAATCTTCCTGTCCCTACAATGTAACCCTAACCCCTCTTCTTTTGCCTAAACCTAAGCTCTTCCCCACAAGCCCAACTATCTACTTTGCAGCAACCAACAGAACAAATAGTGTCCAGTGCAGTAGGGGATCTACTTATACCTAAAGGTAAACGTGCCAGGCACACTAACATGGGACGCTACCAGGCGTGATGTCATGGAACTGTTTCAATCATTAAATATATAATATAAAGTATAGCTATCAATATATCTGCCTACATGGACAATTCTTATCTGAGTATTATCTTAAAAAGCATATACTGTACCATGTGGATTTAGGATTAATAGGACCCCAGCTATAGGTCACAGAAACCCTAATCTATGCATCCGATGGTGTGGGGTGCTGAATAAATGTTCTAGATCTCATTGCACTATTTATTGACGAGATGGGTTTACTTTTGAGTGCGAACATACATATACTTTGGTAATATCAATCTGAGAATTGGATACAACTAGAGATGTGCGAGTTTGGATTTACTCTGTTCTTAAAGCCAGAATTAACTTGAGTTCAGATTTATCTGGATTTTTCTTATTGGCTATCCAAAACACATGACATCTGAGACCCAATAAGATGCTGTTTTGAGATCCGGGTAAATTTGGGTAAATCTGAACCCACACACATATTAAATAATTACAACATATTAAAATACATGTTGAGAATTATAAAACTGATTTGATCTCATTCAAAAGGAAGAAACTTGAGAGCATGGATCAAAATTACCAGAGACATAGTCTATTGATGGCTCTCTGGTGATAATAGAGCAACACAACTTCAACAAGGAAGCATGACTATACACTTTTTTAGGGGTAATTACCCTGATAATTAATGTTCAATCTGCTCTGAGACTGAGACCTTTGACAGCCTCGCACCAACAGGTTCTCCATTTTTAGGTCCCAACACCAGGTCCCACAGAAGAGACAGGGACAGGGACAAGACCTGAGATACCTCAACTGATACTAGTAGGTTCAAGAAGAGAAGTTCTTTTGATCCTGTATCAACTAACACTTGTTCAAAGAGTTTCATTAGAATGGTTGCTTATGAATGTAAAGATCAATTGAGAAGAAATAGTACAAGTTTTCATAACGTATCCAGGTCTGTAAAGAAGGCACTTGAGAAATTTACAGGAAAACACTTCTATAGTGATACGTAATGCTAACAAGGGTGGTGCAATAATTCTGCAGGACACTACTTCATATGATATGGAAATCAGAAGACAGTTATCTGATGTTAACACTCATGTAAAATTGGACTACAACCCTATGGTGAGAGTGAAAAGAGAATTTGATGGTTTGATTAACTTGACTTTTTTCTAATATGCGAATAGATGAAAATGTATTGCCATTTCTGTTGGTAGATTATCTAGTATGTTCAATATTGTATATTTTGCCAAAATTACACATAACTTTAATAGATCCCCCTGCAGACCCATTGTATTAGCCAGTTACTCTATATTACAGCCTGTTTCTCAGTTTTTGGATCTTTACTTTCAGCCATTTGTAAAGAGTAATGCCAGTTATTTACATGATACTAGTAATTTCTTGGCAAATTTGAGAACAATTGGTGAATTACTGTTAAATGTTATGTTTGCAACTCATTGTGCATAGTTATTCCACATGAACAGGGGATTAGAGTGGTTAAAGAAACTATTTTGAAAGGACCTTATCATGGCCCACCAATACATTGAATGTTCAAAATTTTGTATATGGTGTTAGTGTAACCATTTTTTTATATCAATGGCGAGTGTTACAGTATATCTAGCTCACAGGCAAAGCGATAGGCTCGAATTTGGCACCTGCATACTCTAACATCATTTATGCATCAATATGAATATGAGCACATACCAGATTTGATGAGCATATTTTGTATTATAAACAGTTTATAAATTACATCTTTCTAATATGGTTAAATGATGATGAGTCCTTGAATACCATGATTTCAAGTCTCAATAGCCTGAACAGTCCAATTTGCTTCACTTCCTCCATCAGCAGGGAATCAATAACTTTGGGCCTAATTCAGACCTGATCTCAGTAGCAACATATTTCTCTAATGGGCAAAACCATGTGCAGTGCAGGTCGGGCAGATATCACATGTGCAGAGAGAGTTAGATTTGGATGGGGTGTGTTCAAACTGAAATCTAAATTGCATGTACAAATAAAGCAGCCAGTATTTATGCTGCATAGAAACGATATAACCCACCCAAATCTAACTCTCTCTATACATGTTATATCTGCCTGCCCCTGCAGTGCACATGGTTTTGTCCATTAGAGAAAGTTTTTGCTTCTGCAACCAGGTCTGAATTAGGCCCTTTCTTACATGTGAAAGTGTTAATGGGCCCAACTGGGTTAGGATATACCAGAGCCATAACTAGCGGTGTGCCGGCGGTGCCTTGCACACAGCGCATATGCGCTGAGGGCGGAAGACCGTCCGGCAGCACCCGCAGGGCCGCTCTGCTGTCCCATCCCCGTCCGCTGTCCCGTCCGCCCGCTCGCTTATCCGCCACCGCAGCTAGCAGCGCCTGCCCGCTCCTATGCGCACCGCACATTTAAACACATAGTTCTCCGGGCAGTGCTGCAGCTGCCCGCCAGCGCTCTCCGCCCTCACCTGCTCCCCCCCTTCCGGCCGTAGCGTCTCACTCTCAGCGAGGCGCACAGATGAGAACACGTAGAAGAGCGGGGAGACGGAGAGTGACTGGCGCTGCTACAGGCAGCAGGTCAGTTAACATAAAACATAGCTGTGCTGCTCCCAAGGGGGGGGGGGGGGGGGAGGAGGAGCTCGTGCGGTGGAGGGGGATGGAAATGATATAACGGGCAGCTCAGAGAAGGGGGAAACTAGAGGGGGGGGGGTGATATAAAGGGCAGCTCAGAGAAGGGGGAAACTGGAGGGGGGAATGATATAAAGGGCAGCTCAGAGAAGGGGGAAACTGGAGGGGGGGAAATTATATAAAGGGCAGCTCAGAGAAGGGGGAAACTGGAGGGGGGGAATGATATAAAGGGCAGCTCAGAGAAGGGGGAAACTGGAGGGGGGAAATGATATAAAGGGCAGCTCAGAGAAGGGAAACTGGAAGGGGGGGATGATATAAAGGGCAGCTTGGAGAAGGGGGAAACTGGAGGGGGGGTGGAGGAGGATGGAAATGATATAAAGGGCAGCTCAGAGAAGGGGGAAACTGGAGGGGGGGTAGAGGAGGATGGAAATGATATAAAGGGCAGCTCAGAGAAGGGGGAAACTGGAGGGGAGGGGAGGGGGGGGGGTGGAGGAGGATGGGAATGATATAAAGGGCAGCTCAGAGAAGGGGGAAACTGGAGGGTATTTTCACACTCACTAATACCTGTCCCCAGCTACTCACATTTACACCTCCTTCTCCCATGTCCGTCACGAATACTTGTCCCCAGCCATTTACATTTACACCCCCTTCTCCTGTGTCCCCAGGGCCGTAACTAGGTGTGGGCATAATGTGCTTTGCCCACAACGCATTTGGCCTGTGGTCGCACCTTCCACATACACCCGATTGGCCGCCCGCCACCTATTGCCCCCATGTGCTCCGCTGACAGATGCTCCATGCTGCTCCCTCCGCTCCCTGTTTAGAGCGCTGACAGACACTGCGGCCGCTCCTCCTGCACCCCTGTGTAGGGTGCTGATGGCCCCGCTGGTTGATGCATACTGTATGCACCATTAGTGAGCATTACTCAGCGCTGGCCGTGTCTTACTCTCTCCCCTCTGTGCGGCACACCCACCTCCTGCAGACAATGAGGGTCATTCCGAGTTGTTCGCTCGCTAGCTGCTTTTAGCAGCCGTGCAAACACTAAGCCGCCGCCCTCTGGGAGTGTATCGCGGAACGGCACCAAAATATTTACGAGCAGTTTCGGAGTAGCTCCAGACCTACTCCTAGCTTGCGATCACTTCAGACTATTTAGTTCCTGTTTTGACGTCACAAACATGCCCTGCGTTCTGCCAGCCACGCCTGCATTTTCTCAGGCACGCCTGCGTTTGTATCTGACACGTCTGCGTTTTTTCACACACTCCCTGAAAATGGTCAGTTACCTCCCAGAAACACCCACTTCCTGTCAATCACTCTGCGGCCAACAGTGCGACTGAAAAGCGTCGCTAGACCTTGTGTGAAACTACTTCGGCTGTTGTGAAAGTACGTTGTGCGTATGCATTGCGCCGCATACGCATGCGCATAAATGCCGTTTTTTGACCTAATCGCCGCGCTGCGACCGAAAACAGCTAGTGAACAACTCGGAATGACCCCCAATGTACAGAGGGAGTTCCGGGGCAGGAGCCACCAGCAGCGCAGAAGGGATAAAATAATGTAAGCATCTACACTCACACTACACTACGTACACTACACTACAGTACTGCACACTACACTACACTACACTACAGTACACCCTAAAGGTAAGGGGAAGTATGTAAGGGGCTCTACCTGGCGTAATGTATATAAGGGGCTCTTCCTGGCGTAATGTGTATATGAGACTCTACCTGGCGTAATGTGTATAATGTGCTCTGCCTGGCATAATGTGTATAATGTGCTCTACCTGCTGTAATGTCTATTATACGCTCTACCTGTCATAATGTGTATAATGTGCTCTACCTGGCATAATGTGTATAATGGGCTCTACCTGGTGTAATGTGTGTAATAAGGTCTACATCGTGTAATGGATATAAGGGCTCTACCTGTCATAATGTGTATAATGTGCTCTACCTGGCATAATGTGTATAATGTGCTCTACCTGGCATAATGTGTATAACGTGCTCTACCCGGTGTAACATGTATAAGGGGCTCTACCTGGCATAATGTGTATAATGTGCTCTACCTGGCATAATGTGTATAACGTGCTCTACCTGGTGTAACATGTATAAGGGGCTCTACCTGGTGCAATGTGTATAAGTGCTCTACCTGGCGCAATGTGTACAAGTGTCACTATGGCGTGTTGTAATAGGAATTGGTACTATTATGTGGCCATGCCCCTTCCCCATAAAGCCACACCCATTTTTGCCACACCCCTCTGACGAACACTGGCCATATTTTAGCTATAGGTGGGGGGCGCCGATGCTGTTTCTTGCACACAGCGCTATAATGTCTAGTTACGGCACTGGGATATACGCTTTATCAGAAACCCTCTGATAGTAACACTATTCTATGGGTGACAAGCCATCACCCTGATCCACCCAAATCTAACTTACCTATAGCGCAGTTTCTGTGAATTATGAGAAATATATTTGACACTAAATTGGCTGTAATTCTTATTCTAGATTTCTATGACCATTTTAAAGAATGTGGGTACAAAGTTTTTATGAGCAATAGATGCCTCACCAGATCTTGGACTCGGTTTGATGCTGAAATACCTCTGTTGACTAATATCGTGCAAACCAATGATCAGGTGACACCAACTACAAACAAGTGCACAAGTCGATTACGAAGTATTGGTCAACTGTCTCTACAGATCCAGCTTTTAAAAATCTTAAGAAGACAAGGTAAGCGTAATCTTAAAGATATGCTTCCAAGACCTAATATTCAACCGCAAGTAAAAGCTACAGACAACTGGTTATCTAAAAAGAAAATGTTGCTTTAAGTACCTGGGATGCATCACATGTTGGGTGATGTTAACCAGTAAATTCTTTAACATTATTTTAAATTCTTTAACAGAGTGGTAAGTAGATCTATGTGAAGCATCAGTTATCTTGTCAAATGGATCATATTGTGTATTTTTTAGCATGTTTGTGTAGACAAATGTATTTTGTTAAGATGTTATGGACATTTTGTGAATAAATGAATGAATCGGCACAGAACCATTAACTACTGGCATATTCTACTGGTGCATCTGATAAACCCGGTGGTGATGCATTTCTTGAAACTAGGGCATCAGATCTCAACTGTCAGATCCGGGTAACTAAACACACTTATTTACCATCCAAGTGCCTTCTGAGACTGTCCTTGCGCTCCGAGCCTGGATTCCATCTGTGCTGTCTGCGTGCAGCATGCTGCATGGCATTTCCACAGTCTCACCTCAGTGATCCCGGCAGCGCTGTCATGACAGCTGTTCAGCATGTTCCTCCTGTCCCAGCGGATGGCATCTCCTGATCTCCGCGGCCTCCTTCGCCATTACTACAGGTTTCCACATGCTGATTACAAACTGACTTTCCCTCCAGAACCAAACATGGGCGCAGCCATGTTTAGCCTAATCACATGACTTTCCACAGCCAATCCGCTGTACACTGAATCCTCTCTGATTGCTCAGCCAATACCTGCTTCCCAGCAGGTATAAGTATCCTGAACCAAGGCTTCCTGTTGTCAGTGCTATGGTTGTCTAACCCAGTGTTGGATGTCTCTTCAGTCTGTGGTTGTTCCTGCTTGCTGTCTCCAGGTATTCCAGCTCCTGTGACCTTGCTCCACTTAAAGAGACCTGCACCAGTTTCCATCCAGTGGTGCTGACTGACTCCAGCGATGTTTCCACATTGCCTCCGGTGACCTGCAGTGTTCTTCACCGTTTCCAGCTTCCAGCGGTGTTCCCACATTGCTTCCAGTCATTATCAGTGTTTCCACATTGTCTCTGGTTACCAGCAGTGTTCCTCATTGGCTTCAGCTCTCAGCGGTGTTCCAATATAACTTCCATTCATCAGTGGTGTTCCAACATCGAACCACTGTTCACCATCGGTGTTCCAACATCGAACCAGAGTTCACCATTAGTGCTCTAAACATCAAACTTTGTCATCATCGGTGAGTTCCATAGCACCCTCACCATCTGGGCCGGTTCTACTTGGCATCCTCGTCAGTTCACCAGCGCTCACCTCACCGCTCCGCTTCAGCTTCTAGTGTGTCATCTGCTGGTCAGTTTCAGTTTATTCACCAATCCAGTGGTTTGCTGTTGGTTCTATGGACTTCCAAGACTGTATCATATTGTGTTTACACCACTCCCAACATCATTCTAACTAGCACTGCATTTAAGGAACTGTGCTGCTATTTCCATTCTGCAAATTCTTATTCCTGAGCTTTGCTATTGCATCTGAACTACCGATGTGTATTCTGAACTGTGTGTTTTATAAACAACTTAACTTTTACATTTTCGTCACGCCTTTGGACACCGGTGCTAAAGGTTCCCTGCATATCCAAGAATCCCATACTGCCACCCATGTTCAAGTACACATCAGCCCCTATGCCTGAGACAGGGCCGTAACTAGCCATGTGTTACCTGTGCCTTGCCCACAGTGAAATGCACTGTGGGTGCAGTACCGCCAGCAGCACCTGCATGACCACACTCCTGCCACTGCCACCGCCGCTATTACCGCAATAAAGCACCGTGACCCAGCCAGTCCTCTGCCTGGCCACCCGCCTACCTGCAAATCTGCTTGCCCACCCGCCCCTGCCAGAAAGTGAGGGAGGGCCTAGGTCCTGCTGGCCGCGGGCTACTGCTCACAGCAGCAGTACAATACAGTTTATTGGAGGCATACCTGACGTCACGACGCACCTCTAGAAGATAGAGGAGCCAGTGCATTGGAGGAGCAAGCATCCCCTTTTGGGAGAAAACGGAAGAATGCCGGGTAAGAAAGTTTCCTGGCAGGCTGAGGAAAGAGTGCTTTTGTGCATGGCTGCAAAGTGTGTGTGTTTGTGCATAGCTGCAGACTCTGCCTGGTGTAATGCATAAAAGAAAACGGGGGTCTACCTGGTGCAGTATGTAAAAGGGGCTCTACTTGGTGCAGTATGTAACAGGGGCTCTACGTGGTGCAGTATGTAAAAGGGGGCTCTACCTGATGCAGTATATAAATGGGGCTCTACCTGGTGCAGTGTGTAAAAGGGGGCACTATCTGGCACATTGTGTAAAAGGGGACGCTACCTGGTGCAGTGTGTAAAAGGGGGTTCTACCTGGTGCAGTGTGTAAAAGGGGTCTCTAACTGGAGCAGTGTGTAAAAAGGGGGCTCTGCCTGCTGTAATGTGTAAAAGGAGACTCTACCTGTCGTACTGTTTAAAAGGAGGCTCTACCTGCCATAATGTGTAAAAGGGGTTTCTACCTGCCGTAATGTGTAAAAAGGGATTCTACCTACCATAATGTGTAAAAGGGGGCTCTACCTGGAATAATGTGTAAAATGGGGCTCTACCTGGTGTAATGTGAAAAAGGGGGCTCTACCTGAAAAAAGTGTGATAGGGGCTCTACCTGGAGTAATGTGTAAAATGGGGCTCTACCTGGTGTAATGTGTAAAAGGTGGCTCTAACTGGCATAATGTGTGATAGGGGCTCTACCTGTAATAATGTGTAAAATGGGGCTCTACCTGGTGCAATGTGTGACAGGGGTTCTACCTGGCATAATGTGTAAAAGGGGCTGTACTGTACCTGGCGTAATGTGTGTAAGTGGCACTATTGTGCAGCGTAATTTGAGTAATGGAGACTGATGTACAGTGTAGTATGAATAGGTATTATTTTGTGGCTACTTCTCATCCCCTTAAAGCCATGCCCCTTCATTTTTGGCGTGCACTGGCCCTATTCTAAATGGGGCAGGCGCCAATGCTGTTTCTTGCACACAGCACTAAAATGTCTAGTTACGGCACTGCCTGAGACCTCCCTAGGTCAGCCTCAGCCCTCAGGTATGACATCTACACGTCGCTATATGATAACTGATTAGGTGCTGCCCCTAACAAGGTGATCATGAATTGGTACTTTTGATATGTGAAGTTAATTGGCCAATCTAGCAGGTCGCTCACTTCACCCGCTGGGTGAAATGAGCGCACCCCCATCCCGGCTCCCCCCCCCTCCACACACACACGCTCAGCACACATCGCACTGTGCTGAGCGGGGGGAGAGATGTGTGCCGAGCGGTTCGCTCAGCACACATCTCTCCCCACATCTGCCGGTGAGTACTGGCCTTAAGTTAATATTAATATTATGTTTGTTTATGTGTATGTTATCAGTGCAGTTCAGTACTTAATGGAGTTTATATTATTGATTGAGTCTTAAATGGTTAACAACAACTGCTCCCAACAGTGTGGGATGCGTGATAATAGTATGTGTAGCCCATGCTCTAGTATTTGGCCACGTTACTGTGCGTGATTGATAGTGTTGACGCTACTTACAGTGACTGGACTTTCGGTGGACGGATGGATATGTGTGCCACCGCCGGCACAGGAAGCGATATCCGACTTCTGCTCTGATGGGGCCACAGTCTTTTGGTGATTAGTTAACTCTTGTGTAAAAGTGATTTACTATGTGTAACATGTGGATCCATATTAGCACAATGGTTTATAAGTGAAATACATGGCTAGCTATACTTTATATTATATATTTAATGATTGAAACAGTGCCATGACATCACTTCCAATAGCGTCCCACATGGGTGGGTGTGGTATGCTTAACTGTAATTATAAGTAGATCCCTTACTCCACTGGACATTGCTTGTTCTGTTGGTTGCTGGAAAGGTGATATTTGGTCTTGACAAAGGCCCTACAGTGGGCCGAAACATCGACATGTTTTATATTTTAAGTAGATGGATTAATAAATTAATTTTTAATATGTTATGCACAAACAAGCCTGGTGAGTGCTCTTATAATACCTATGATTTAAATTAAGACTCTGGAGGATATCATCTTTAAAGATTTACACCCCAGTAGACGTGGTGGAGGAAAGCGAGATAGGCATGTGTGGAAACGATGCTGCAAAGTAAGAATGCTTTAAAAAATAGAAGTGTTAATAGTTTATTTTTATCAATTAACAAAATGCAACATGAATGAACATAAGAGAAGTCTAAACCAAATCAATATTTGGTGTGACCACCATTTGCCTTCCAAACAGCATCAATTCTTCTAGGTACACTTGTACAAAGTCAGAGATTTTGTAGGATTATAGTCAGGTGTACTGTTTGATTAACCAATCATAATGAACAGATGATAATGATATGTAGGTTGAAATACAGTTATTAAGCAAAACAGAAACAGCTGTGTAGGAGGCTTGAAACTGGATGAGGAACAGTCAAACTCTGCTGCAAAGGTGAGGTTGTCGAAGGTTCATGTCACAGATCATACACCATGGCAAGACTGAGCACAGCAAGGTCAAAGATTTCAAAGCAGACTGGGATTTCAAGATGTGCTGTTCAATCTCTTTTGAAGATGCACAAAGAAATGGGCAACGTTGAGGACCGTAGATGCACTGGTTGGCCAATGAAACTTAGTGCATCAGATGAAAGACACATCATGCTTTCCTCCCTTTGAAATTGAAAGATGTCCAGCATTGCCATCAGCTCAGAACTGGTAGAAAACACTGGGACCCAGGTACACCAATCTACAGTTCAAAAAAGTCTGTCCAGAAGTGGTCTTCATGGAAGAAATGTAGCAAAAAGCCATACATTTGTGTATGTAATATGGAGGATTTGGTACTCTATGTACTGTAGTTTAAATGCACGGTTCTATTAAATTAAATTAAATTGTATATGTACAGAAGGTAGGCAGGAGTGATTTCATCCAAGTTGAATTTTTTTGCATTGTGAGTTAGGACATTTCCATATCTGATCTCTAATAGAACTTTTTGGGAAATGTGTTTGAAATGCATCCCCATAGACACATCCCCTAAAGCCAAGTGACTGATTGTAATATGGGTACATTGTTGCAAAAACAGGCACACTGACTTAATGCCTTGGTTTTTAGTATGTTTGCTTTCTTTAATCCAGGTAAATAGTTTAATATTATTTAAACATATTTTCAACAAATGTAAAAATTCAAATCTTGTATGTTTCTAGTTACACATGGCATGTTCTTAATACATCCTGAAGGTATAGCTGCAGAGACATTGGTAATAATTCTGTATTTTTGCATCTGTTTTTGTACACCGAACACGATGAGGTTTATGCCCCCAAATTGTTCATCCTCTGCACTCAGAGGCTTTTGAGAGATAATTGCACTTTGCTATGCTGTCAAAAAGTATACACTTAAAAAAAAACTTAATTAGGACATTTCCAAAGTGTTATAATTTTATGATAAAGGCAGGTAGGTTAAATGTTATTAACCTCTATTTATTTTTAGAGTCTAATATATTACACAATGTTCTACAATTCAAGAATATTTATTATTCTGATAGAATTTTAAGGCCCTATAGCGTTTTGCGGCGCCAGACACTGTAAAAAACATAACAGAAATAAAATGGGAAAGTACAAAGGAGTAAAACTAAGGACTGAAATTAAAATAAAGATTATGGGGAAGGGGGGGGGGGGGTGGGGGGGCTTCACATGACAATGCTTTCCTATTATTCATCCTGAAAGTCCCCTAACAATTTAGTTCCACACCACAAGCACAAAAGTGTTAACATACATATTTTAGTGAGAAGCAAAGTGACATGCCAGTGTATTTTAGACTGTTGTAGGAAATTATAGAATATAAAAAGTACCTGCAGATGGATGCAGTAACACAATGCTTATATTTGGGGGGGGGGGGGGAATGCATCCAACTTTGTCTCATACGTAAAACACGGTGCTTGCTAGCGATATTCTGTACATCCTATTCTGGATACCATTTTATATTGCAGACCCTTAATGTCTGGGTTTAACAATACTGACCCCAAATCTCTTTTGCTGACACAATAGAAACCCCAGATCTGTTACATTTTGTAAAAATCTGTTTTTCTGCAGCAGGGTACACTGTGTTCCACAGGGAAAACATCAGCTTTAGAATGGATCTTGATCCAGAGGTACCAACAGGCTAAAGCTTTATGCTGTCCCAGGATGCATTGAGGCCTCCTCTGTAACTCCGCCTACAGGCACTGTGAGCTCAGTTTTTCAGTTGGTGCTGCAGCAGCAGGTCACCATAAAAGGAGGGCTGCACTGGGCAGCCCTGAAAAAGCTTTTTCTGAAAGAAAATTTCTTCAAAACTGGGCTGTCAGCGTGTCATGGTGACACTTCAGAGCTGCAACTTCATCACCTCTCAAGCGGCATCGCATACTCCTGCGGCCTGTTCCTGGGTACTTGCGGCAGAGACTCTCCAGATTTACGCACACGGTCACAGACACTCTCCTGGTTCGCGTGGCTGCTTCAGGGAGGAGGTAAGAGGGTCCCCCTGGTGGGACCCGCCATTAAAATCGCGTTCTGATCGTATGTCTAGGGAGACGGACTGTTATGTTGGCGTGGACACTGTCACCGAGCAGGGACTCCACTATATCCGCCAGGGCATAGGAGTACAGGTCGGGTGTACTAACGCCCCCGTTAATAAGTCTCCATAGTACCGGCAGTGAGGCCCAGCATAGGGGAGTCGGTGCTTGTAAAGCCGCCTGTATACAGCGCTGTGACTTTACAAACACTTGAGTATTCTACTGGTCTTTATACAGACTGTGTTAATTAAGAAAAAGTGTACCTATTACAGAATATATTGTACGAGTATTCTGATATATACCTCCAGTCTAGGACCGCACTATATATTTCAATATATATATATATATATATATACAATGGAGAATGAGGGTGGCACTCACGCAGGCTGTTGCAGGTGTAGAAAAATCAGTTTTATTGATCCGACATGTTTCGGGGACTAGCCCCGTCCTCAGGGCCTTAACAACCCAAACTGAACATGAGACAAACATATATACCCTACCCAAACCATACAATCATGATAAAATGCCACTCACCTGCTCCACGGCACCATGCTGACTTCCAGACGCCGAACAGCGCTGTCACGTCGCTCACCCCTGACGTCATCCAGCAGCGCCGCGTCTCCATCTCCTAGGTAACCAGACGCTACGCTCACTGGGCGCCGGGGGATACTCTGTTGTACCGTGCTGACGACCCGTGATGTCATCTTGCGGCGCTAGTGGTGCGGCTACCGTGGCAACCAAACGAAACTAAGTGATTTAAACAAAACAAGAACATACAAGAATTATAAAAAATATAGTGCATCACTGTCCTACCATCTGGATGATAATGGATTATTGACACATAACAACATGTTATAAAAACTGTACTATGCTAAAATACACTAAGCTAGAGTACGCTATAGGTTTCAGATGCTAGCCCACAGAGCAATATGTGGGTCTCTAAAGACTAAACCACTGATTAAAGAGATTGATGCTTAGCCAAATGATATATAGTATAAGGTATGTGAGCCATTACTCACCCTTAAACTATATCATAGTTACTAAGCTATTTAATGTATAAAGATTATGGTCCTTATAGAAAACTCTGAAGGCCAAGGTTTTCATTCAAGCCCCGAGGGGATAGGGTACCCAATTTATAGATCCATCTAGACTCATGTTGTAATAGGGCTCGATCCCTGTCTCCCCCTCTAAGTGTCTTGGGGACATGGTCTATCAGGATGGCCCTAATACTAGCCACCCCATGTTTAAATTCCAAACAGTGGCGAGCAAAAGGTTGGTCACTCTGACCCTTCTCTAATGCTTTTTTAATTGCACTCCTATGTAGGGCCATACGTTCACGAAACTGGCGTATGGTCTTGCCCACATAGGCTAAACCACATGGGCATATCAAAAGGTACACCACATGTGTGGAAGTGCATGTGAGGCGATGTTTAATGGGGATCTTCTTGCCAGTTAAGGGATGATTAAAGGTGTTTCCCGTCATTAGAGTGTTGCAGGTAGCGCAACCCAAACACCTGAAGCACCCCAATTTGGTTCTCAAAAAATGGGTTTCCTGTGCACTGGTGAGTTGGGTAACATCTAATTTAACTATGTGGTCACTGATGTTCCGGCCCCTAGTATAGCTAGGCAACAAAGCGGTATGAGCCAATGATGACAAAGCACCATCCGTCTGTATGATTGGCCATAATGCTTTAGCCTTTTTAATTTTCCTATTCGTGGCCGTGGTGAATTTAGTGACCCAAGGGAGTTTAGAATTGTTATTACTTCTGGGTTTAATTGCGGGGCATAATGCTTGTTCCCGAGGAACACTAAGGGCTTTACATTTAGCCTTTTCTAATTCCTCTAAAGGATAACCACGTTGTGCAAACTTAAGCAGCATGTTATCCATGGCTGTCACAGTGTCATTTGGATCTGATGTAATGCGTCTAACCCTCATAAATTGAGAAAAGGGTAAACCCCTTTTCAATGAACCAGGGTGAAAGCTGCGATAGTCTAATAGCATGTTCCTATCAGTCATCTTGACAAATAGAGATGTTGACAGTTTACCCTGATTAATGGTAATGGCCACGTCTAGGTAATTAACCGTGGTATCATCAATATTAAACGTAAATTGTACAGGGTGCTGGGTCGCATTGTGGACCTCCCACAAGTTGATCAACTCCTCTCTAGACCCCTGCCATATTACTATTAAGTCATCGATGTACCTTCTAAAATAAACCACCTTAGACTCAATGATCGGGTCCAGGTAGAACATTTGCGCTTCCACCTGATACATAAATGCGTTTGCGTACGATGGGGCCACTGCGGACCCCATCGCACACCCCGCAAGTTGCAAGAAAAATCAGCCATTAAAAACAAAATAATTCCGTCTTAAAACCTTATCCAACAATGATAGAAAAAATGGTATATCTGGACCTTGATAGGTGGCATTATCTTGAATAAGGGCTCTCACAGCTTCAATACCCGCCTCATGCGGTATACATGTGTATAAGCTGGTAACATCCGAGCTGCAAAGCAACACCCCCTCAGGTAAATCACCAAGGGCTTGTAGCTGTAGCAGAAGGGATGTGGTATCTTTTAAATAAGAACGGAGAGATTGGATACATGGGTTCAAAAAGGCATCTAAGTATACAGAAATAGGATGGTATAATGACCCTCTCGCAGACACAATGGGCCTGCCAGGCGGGTCCACCAACGTTTTATGGACCTTGGGGACCGTATAAAACAACGGGGCCTTAGGATGTACAATAGTGAGAGCCCTTACTACATCATCTACAATAATGCCCTGTTCCTTAGCTGTTAACAAAAATGTATCTAGTTCCCTTTTGAATTCTTTGGTCGGGTCCATCGTGAGCCTCTTATAAACCTTGGTGTCTTTCAGTTGACGCTCACACTCTTTGATGTATTCATCAAGGTTTAATATCACGATAGACCCGCCCTTATCAGCCTTGCGAACTACTATGTCCGTTCGAAGGGACAAGTTCCGCAGAGTGATCATCTCCGATCTGGTGAGGTTAAGGTGAACCTGATCCAACTTAGAACTAATATCCTCAGTCTCCAACATCCGCAAGAATGTCCTAATTGAAGGGTTCAGGCTGGGGGGGTCAAAGTTAGATCGCGGGGCTATCCGACGTAACTGAATAGGAACCTCAGACTCTGAATACTTGTCTGACCGTGTGTTAAAGTGTTCCTGCCGCCTCAGAGTTCTTCCTAGTCTGTGTAATTCCACTTTCTGTTCCAAAGGATCCGGGAGAACTGTGGGCACAAATGATAGTCCTTTCGCTAATAAATGATATTCTTGGTCTGTTAATGGTGCTGAAGATAGATTGAAGACCAGTTCTTTTAAGCTCTCGGCGGTTTTTGTGCGAATGATCCTTTGATTTTGTTTCGCCCTCCGCGTCCTCTCCCTCTTCCTGGTTGGGGGGTACGGTTGGACCGGGTGCGAATTCCCTGTGCTCCATGGCCTAAAGGGAAGGCTCCTTCAGATTGGGATGTACTGCCAGAGGGTCCTTCTGAGTCGCTTGCAGAGGTACTAGCCCCCGTGCGTTGTTCTCTCCGCCAACGTGAGTTTGATCGCCAGTTGGGTTGTTTATAATCATGTGATGGCCGGGTACCACCCAGCCAGGGATAAACTTGCCTTTGTTGGTAATCCCTCTGTACTGCTTAAGTTTGCACAACGTGGTTATCCTTTAGGGGAATTAGAAAAGGCTAAATGTAAAGCCCTTAGTGTTCCTCGGGAACAAGCATTATGCCCCGCAATTAAACCCAGAAGTAATAACAATTCTAAACTCCCTTGGGTCACTAAATTCACCACGGCCACGAATAGGAAAATTAAAAAGGCTAAAGCATTATGGCCAATCATACAGACGGATGGTGCTTTGTCATCATTGGCTCATACCGCTTTGTTGCCTAGCTATACTAGGGGCCGGAACATCAGTGACCACATAGTTAAATTAGATGTTACCCAACTCACCAGTGCACAGGAAACCCATTTTTTGAGAACCAAATTGGGGTGCTTCAGGTGTTTGGGTTGCGCTACCTGCAACACTCTAATGACGGGAAACACCTTTAATCATCCCTTAACTGGCAAGAAGATCCCCATTAAACATCGCCTCACATGCACTTCCACACATGTGGTGTACCTTTTGATATGCCCATGTGGTTTAGCCTATGTGGGCAAGACCATACGCCAGTTTCGTGAACGTATGGCCCTACATAGGAGTGCAATTAAAAAAGCATTAGAGAAGGGTCAGAGTGACCAACCTTTTGCTCGCCACTGTTTGGAATTTAAACTAGAGATGAGCGCCTGAAATTTTTCGGGTTTTGTGTTTTGGTTTTGGGTTCGGTTCCGCGGCCGTGTTTTGGGTTCGAACGCGTTTTGGCAAAACCTCACCGAATTATTTTTGTCGGATTCGGGTGTGTTTTGGATTCGGGTGTTTTTTTCCAAAAACACTAAAAAACAGCTTAAATCATAGAATTTGGGGGTCATTTTGATCCCAAAGTATTATTAACCTCAAAAACCATAATTTACACTCATTTTCAGTCTATTCTGAATACCTCACAATATTATTTTTAGTCCTAAAATTTGCACCGAGGTCGCTGTGTGAGTAAGATAAGCGACCCTAGTGGCCGACACAAACACCGGGCCCATCTAGGAGTGGCACTGCAGTGTCACGCAGGATGTCCCTTCCAAAAAACCCTCCCCAAACAGCACATGACGCAAAGAAAAAAAGAGGCGCAATGAGGTAGCTGTGTGAGTAAGATTAGCGACCCTAGTGGCCGACACAAACACCGGGCCCATCTAGGAGTGGCACTGCAGTGTCACGCAGGATGGCCCTTCCAAAAAACCCTCCCCAAACAGCACATGACACAAAGAAAAAAAGAGGCGCAATGAGGTAGCTGTGTGAGTAAGATTAGCGACCCTAGTGGCCGACACAAACACCTGGCCCATCTAGGAGTGGCACTGCAGTGTCACGCAGGATGGCCCTTCCAAAAAACCCTCCCCAAACAGCACATGACGCAAAGAAAAAAAGAGGCGCAATGAGGTAGCTGACTGTGTGAGTAAGATTAGCGACCCTAGTGGCCGACACAAACACCGGGCCCATCTAGGAGTGGCACTGCAGTGTCACGCAGGATGTCCCTTCCAAAAAACCCTCCCCAAACAGCACATGACGCAAAGAAAAAAAGAGGCGCAATGAGGTAGCTGTGTGAGTAAGATTAGCGACCCTAGTGGCCGACACAAACACCGGGCACATCTAGGAGTGGCACTGCAGTGTCACGCAGGATGTCCCTTCCAAAAAACCCTCCCCAAACAGCACATGACGCAAAGAAAAAAAGAGGCGCAATGAGGTAGCTGTGTGAGTAAGATTAGCGACCCTAGTGGCCGACACAAACACCGGGCCCATCTAGGAGTGGCACTGCAGTGTCACGCAGGATGTCCCTTCCAAAAAACCCTCCCCAATCAGCACATGATGCAAAGAAAAAGAAAAGAAAAAAGAGGTGCAAGATGGAATTATCCTTGGGCCCTCCCACCCACCCTTATGTTGTATAAACAAAACAGGACATGCACACTTTAACCAACCCATCATTTCAGTGACAGGGTCTGCCACACGACTGTGACTGATATGACGGGTTGGTTTGGACCCCCCCCAAAAAAGAAGCAATTAATCTCTCCTTGCACAAACTGGCTCTACAGAGGCAAGATGTCCACCTCATCTTCACCCTCCGATATATCACCGTGTACATCCCCCTCCTCACAGATTATCAATTCGTCCCCACTGGAATCCACCATCTCAGCTCCCTGTGTACTTTGTGGAGGCAATTGCTGCTGGTCAATGTCTCCGCGGAGGAATTGATTATAATTCATTTTAATGAACATCATCTTCTCCACATTTTCTGGATGTAACCTCGTACGCCGATTGCTGACAAGGTGAGCGGCGGCACTAAACACTCTTTCGGAGTACACACTTGTGGGAGGGCAACTTAGGTAGAATAAAGCCAGTTTGTGCAAGGGCCTCCAAATTGCCTCTTTTTCCTGCCAGTATAAGTACGGACTGTGTGACGTGCCTACTTGGATGCGGTCACTCATATAATCCTCCACCATTCTATCAATGTTGAGAGAATCATATGCAGTGACAGTAGACGACATGTCCGTAATCGTTGTCAGGTCCTTCAGTCCGGACCAGATGTCAGCATCAGCAGTCGCTCCAGACTGCCCTGCATCACCGCCAGCGGGTGGGCTCGGAATTCTGAGCCTTTTCCTCGCACCCCCAGTTGCGGGAGAATGTGAAGGAGGAGATGTTGACAGGTCGCGTTCCGCTTGACTTGACAATTTTGTCACCAGCAGGTCTTTCAACCCCAGCAGACCTGTGTCTGCCGGAAAGAGAGATCCAAGGTAGGCTTTAAATCTAGGATCGAGCACGGTGGCCAAAATGTAGTGCTCTGATTTCAACAGATTGACCACCCGTGAATCCTTGTTAAGCGAATTAAGGGCTGCATCCACAAGTCCCACATGCCTAGCGGAATCGCTCCGTGTTAGCTCCTCCTTCAATGCCTCCAGCTTCTTCTGCAAAAGCCTGATGAGGGGAATGACCTGACTCAGGCTGGCAGTGTCTGAACTGACTTCACGTGTGGCAAGTTCAAAGGGCATCAGAACCTTGCACAACGTTGAAATCATTCTCCACTGCACTTGAGACAGGTGCATTCCACCTACTATATCGTGCTCAATTGTATAGGCTTGAATGGCCTTTTGCTGCTCCTCCAACCTCTGAAGCATATAGAGGGTTGAATTCCACCTCGTTACCACTTCTTGCTTCAGATGATGGCAGGGCAGGTTCAGTAGTTTTTGGTGGTGCTCCAGTTTTCTGTACGTGGTGCCTGTACGCCGAAAGTGTCCCGCAATTCTTCTGGCCACCGACAGCATCTCTTGCACGCCCCTGTCGTTTTTTAAAAAATTCTGCACCACCAAATTCAAGGTATGTGCAAAACATGGGACGTGCTGGAATTGGCCCAGATTTAATGCACACACAATATTGCTGGCGTTGTCCGATGCCACAAATCCACAGGAGAGTCCAATTGGGGTAAGCCATTCCGCGATGATCTTCCTCAGTTGCCGTAAGAGGTTTTCAGCTGTGTGCGTATTCTGGAAAGCGGTGATACAAAGCGTAGCCTGCCTAGGAAAGAGTTGGCGTTTGCGAGATGCTGCTACTGGTGCCGCTGCTGCTGTTCTTGCGGCGGGAGTCCATACATCTACCCAGTGGGCTGTCACAGTCATATAGTCCTGACCCTGCCCTGCTCCACTTGTCCACATGTCCGTGGTTAAGTGGACATTGGGTACAGCTGCATTTTTTAGGACACTGGTGACTCTTTTTCTGAGGTCTGTGTACATTTTCGGTATCGCCTGCCTAGAGAAATGGAACCTAGATGGTATTTGGTACCGGGGACACAGTACCTCCAACAAGTCTCTAGTTGGCTCTGCAGTAATGATGGATACCGGAACCACGTTTCTCACCACCCAGGATGCCAAGGCCTCAGTTATCCGCTTTGCAGTAGGATGACTGCTGTGATATTTCATCTTCCTCGCAAAGGACTGTTGAACAGTCAATTGCTTACTGGAAGTAGTACAAGTGGGCTTACGACTTCCCCTCTGGGATGACCATCGACTCCCAGCGGCAACAACAGCAGCGCCAGCAGCAGTAGGCGTTACACGCAAGGATGCATCGGAGGAATCCCAGGCAGGAGAGGACTCGTCAGAATTGCCAGTGACATGGCCTGCAGGACTATTGGCATTCCTGGGGAAGGAGGAAATTGACACTGAGGGAGTTGGTGGGGTGGTTTGCGTGAGCTTGGTTACAAGAGGAAGGGATTTACTGGTCAGTGGACTGCTTCCGCTGTCACCCAAAGTTTTTGAACTTGTCACTGACTTATTATGAATGCGCTGCAGGTGACGTATAAGGGAGGATGTTCCGAGGTGGTTAACGTCCTTACCCCTACTTATTACAGCTTGACAAAGGGAACACACGGCTTGACACCTGTTGTCTGCATTTCTGGTGAAATACCTCCACACCGAACTGACCGAAGAGCTGATTTTTTTGGTATTTTCACCTGGCATGTCAACGGCCATATTCCTCCCACGGACAACAGGTGTCTCCCCGGGTGCCTGACTTAAACAAACCACCTCACCATCAGAATCCTCCTGGTCAATTTCCTCCCCAGCGCCAGCAACACCCATATCCTCCTCATCCTGGTGTACTTCAACACTGACATCTTCAATCTGACTATCAGGAACTGGACTGCGGGTGCTCCTTCCAGCACTTGCAGGGGGCGTGCAAATGGTGGAAGGCGCATGCTCTTCACGTCCAGTGTTGGGAAGGTCAGGCATCGCAACCGACACAATTGGACTCTCCTTGTGGATTTGGGATTTCGAATAATGCACAGTTCTTTGCTGTGCTGCTTTTGCCAGCTTGAGTCTTTTCATTTTTCTAGCGAGAGGCTGAGTGCTTCCATCCTCATGTGAAGCTGAACCACTAGCCATGAACATAGGCCAGGGCCTCAGCCGTTCCTTGCCACTCCGTGTGGTAAATGGCATATTGGCAAGTTTACGCTTCTCCTCCGACAATTTTATTTTAGGTTTTGGAGTCCTTTTTTTACTGATATTTGGTGTTTTGGATTTGACATGCTCTGTACTATGACATTGGGCATCGGCCTTGGCAGACGACGTTGCTGGCATTTCATCGTCTCGGCCATGACTAGTGGCAGCAGCTTCAGCACGAGGTGGAAGTGGATCTTGATCTTTCCCTAATTTTGGAACCTCAACATTTTTGTTCTCCATATTTTAATAGGCACAACTAAAAGGCACCTCAGGTAAACAATGGAGATGGATGGATTGGATACTAGTATACAATTATGGACGGGCTGCCGAGTGCCGACACAGAGGTAGCCACAGCCGTGAACTACCGCACTGTACTGTGTCTGCTGCTAATATATAGACTGGTTGATAAAGAGATAGTATACTCGTAACTAGTATGTATGTATAAAGAAAGAAAAAAAAACCACGGTTAGGTCACTGGTATATACAATTATGGACGGGCTGCCGAGTGCCGACACAGAGGTAGCCACAGCCGTGAACTACCGCACTGTACTGTGTCTGCTGCTAATATATAGACTGGTTGATAAAGAGATAGTATACTCGTAACTAGTATGTATGTATAAAGAAAGAAAAAAAAACCACGGTTAGGTCACTGGTATATACAATTATGGACGGGCTGCCGAGTGCCGACACAGAGGTAGCCACAGCCGTGAACTACCGCACTGTACTGTGTCTGCTGCTAATATATAGACTGGTTGATAAAGAGATAGTATACTCGTAACTAGTATGTATGTATAAAGAAAGAAAAAAAAACCACGGTTAGGTCACTGGTATATACAATTATGGACGGGCTGCCGAGTGCCGACACAGAGGTAGCCACAGCCGTGAACTACCGCACTGTACTGTGTCTGCTGCTAATATATAGACTGGTTGATAAAGAGATAGTATACTCGTAACTAGTATGTATGTATAAAGAAAGAAAAAAAAACCACGGTTAGGTCACTGGTATATACAATTATGGACGGGCTGCCGAGTGCCGACACAGAGGTAGCCACAGCCGTGAACTACCGCACTGTACTGTGTCTGCTGCTAATATATAGACTGGTTGATAAAGAGATAGTATACTCGTAACTAGTATGTATGTATAAAGAAAGAAAAAAAAACCACGGTTAGGTCACTGGTATATACAATTATGGACGGGCTGCCGAGTGCCGACACAGAGGTAGCCACAGCCGTGAACTACCGCACTGTACTGTGTCTGCTGCTAATATATAGACTGGTTGATAAAGAGATAGTATACTCGTAACTAGTATGTATGTATAAAGAAAGAAAAAAAAACCACGGTTAGGTGGTATATACAATTATGGACGGGCTGCCGAGTGCCGACACAGAGGTAGCCACAGCCGTGAACTACCGCACTGTACTGTGTCTGCTGCTAATATATAGACTGGTTGATAAAGAGATAGTATACTCCTAACTAGTATGTATGTATAAAGAAAGAAAAAAAAACCACGGTTAGGTCACTGGTATATACAATTATGGACGGGCTGCGGAGTGCCGACACAGAGGTAGCCACAGCCGTGAACTACCGCACTGTACTGTGTCTGCTGCTAATATATAGACTGGTTGATAAAGAGATAGTATACTCGTAACTAGTATGTATGTATAAAGAAAGAAAAAAAAACCACGGTTAGGTGGTATATACAATTATGGACGGGCTGCCGAGTGCCGACTCAGAGGTAGCCACAGCCGTGAACTACCGCACTGTACTGTGTCTGCTGCTAATATATAGACTGGTTGATAAAGAGATAGTATACTCGTAACTAGTATGTATGTATAAAGAAAGAAAAAAAAACCACGGTTAGGTCACTGGTATATACAATTATGGACGGGCTGCCGAGTGCCGACACAGAGGTAGCCACAGCCGTGAACTACCGCACTGTACTGTGTCTGCTGCTAATATATAGACTGGTTGATAAAGAGATAGTATACTCGTAACTAGTATGTATGTATAAAGAAAGAAAAAAAAACCACGGTTAGGTCACTGGTATATACAATTATGGACGGGCTGCCGAGTGCCGACACAGAGGTAGCCACAGCCGTGAACTACCGCACTGTACTGTGTCTGCTGCTAATATAGACTGGTTGATAAAGAGATAGTATACTACTAATATTATATACTGGTGGTCAGGTCACTGGTCACTAGTCACACTGGCAGTGGCACTCCTGCAGCAAAAGTGTGCACTGTTTAATTTTAATATAATATTATGTACTCCTGGCTCCTGCTATAACCTATAACTGGCACTGCAGTAGTGCTCCCCAGTCTCCCCCACAATTATAAGCTGTGTGAGCTGAGCAGTCAGACAGATATATAATATATATAGATGATGCAGCACACTGGCCTGAGCCTGAGCAGTGCACACAGATATGGTATGTATGTGACTGAGTCACTGTGTGCTGCGTATCGCTTTTTTCAGGCAGAGAACGGATTATAAATAAAAGTGGTGGTCACTGGTCACTATCAGCAAAACTCTGCACTGTACACTACTGAGTACTCCTAATGCTCCCCAAAATTAGTAAATCAAGTGTCTAAACGGAGAGGACGCCAGCCACGTCCTCTCCCTATCAATCTCAATGCACGTGTGAAAATGGCGGCGACGCGCGGCTCCTTATATAGAATCCGAGTCTCGCGATAGAATCCGAGCCTCGCGAGAATCCGACAGCGTCATGATGACGTTCGGGCGCGCTCGGGTTAACCGAGCAAGGCGGGAAGATCCGAGTCGCTCGGACTCGTGAAAAAAAACATGAAGTTCTGGCGGGTTCGGATTCAGAGAAACCGAACCCGCTCATCTCTAATTTAAACATGGGGTGGCTAGTATTAGGGCCATCCTGATAGACCATGTCCCCAAGACACTTAGAGGGGGAGACAGGGATCGAGCCCTATTACAACATGAGTCTAGATGGATCTATAAATTGGGTACCCTATCCCCTCGGGGCTTGAATGAAAACCTTGGCCTTCAGAGTTTTCTATAAGGACCATAATCTTTATACATTAAATAGCTTAGTAACTATGATATAGTTTAAGGGTGAGTAATGGCTCACATACCTTATACTATATATCATTTGGCTAAGCATCAATCTCTTTAATCAGTGGTTTAGTCTTTAGAGACCCACATATTGCTCTGTGGGCTAGCATCTGAAACCTATAGCGTACTCTAGCTTAGTGTATTTTAGCATAGTACAGTTTTTATAACATGTTGTTATGTGTCAATAATCCATTATCATCCAGATGGTAGGACAGTGATGCACTATATTTTTTATAATTCTTGTATGTTCTTGTTTTGTTTAAATCACTTAGTTTCGTTTGGTTGCCACGGTAACCGCACCACTAGCGCCGCAAGATGACATCACGGGTCGTCAGCACGGTACAACAGAGTATCCCCCGGCGCCCAGTGAGCGTAGCGTCTGGTTACCTAGGAGATGGAGACGCGGCGCTGCTGGATGACGTCAGGGGTGAGCGACGTGACAGCGATGTTCGGCGTCTGGAAGTCAGCATGGCGCCGTGGAGCAGGTGAGTGGCATTTTATCATGATTGTATGGTTTGGGTAGGGTATATATGTTTGTCTCATGTTCAGTTTGGGTTGTTAAGGCCCTGAGGACGGGGCTAGTCCCCGAAACATGTCGGATCAATAAAACTGATTTTTCTACACCTGCAACAGCCTGCGTGAGTGCCACCCTCATTCTCCATTGTATTCACTGAGGAATCTACCTCTGGGAGGGCACCGCAGCACCACAAACAGATTGCAAGAGGAGTGCCGGGATTTTCTGTATGTATATATATATATATATATATATATATGTTCAGGGCAGTTTTACTGTAATATAATAATTATCTGCATTGCTAATGTGACTGTTTGTGCCTGTATCTGCTGTGAGGTTTCACTTTCAGTGTTTCCCAGAGATCTATTACTACATCCTGTACCCTAAGGTACTAGGTGCGTCAGGGTCATTTATATAGTGCGTCACAGTATTTACCTATTATGTGTATTCTACTGGGGACTCAGTCACATCCTATAGGATTTATTCGCAGGTATTATACTCTGCCTGGCTTCATCGTACTAAACCGCTCTGTGGTGCATTTGTGTACAATGTCTAACAGAAAGGGCAGTAAGTCTGTGAATGCTCTTGCTTAATGCAGAGCATGCGCCAAGGATTTACCAGCGGGGGATGCTGTGTATGATGGTCTGTGTACTAGGGTGGTCATTCTGAGTTGATCGCTAGCTGCATTCGTTCGCTGTGCAGCAATGAGGCAAAAACAGTCACTTCTGCGCATGCGTACGGGGCGTAATGCGCACGCGCAACGTACTTTTACAACGGCCGATGTAGTTTCACACAGGGTCTAGCGAAGCTTTTCAGTCGCAATGCTGACCGCAGAGTGATCGACATGAAGTGGGCGTTTCTGGGTGTCAACTGACCGTTTTCAGGCTGGCAGAATGCAGGGCGTGTTTGTGACGTCAAAACAGGAACTGAACAGCGTTGAATAGGTACTGAGCTACTCTAAAACTGCACAAAAAAACTTTGCCGCTGCTCTGCGATTCTTTCGTTTGCCCTTCTGCTAAGCTAAAATACACTCCCAGTGGGAGGCGGCATAGCGTTTGCATGGCTGATAAAAACAGCTAGCGAGTGAACAACTCGGAATGACCACCTATGTGACATACACCCCCTAGTCAATCCGCGGCTCCTGTAACCAATCAAGAGCCACTCTGGGCCGCATTCTCAAACCTACTGGGTACTCTAGTGGAACACCTAACGCCCCTTATGGGACCACCTGTACAAATACTGCCTCAAATAGTCCCTATGGTCAATCAGCCGTGGGCGGAGGACCTGTCTAACCAGTTGCAGCAGTTGACTCAAAAAATCTACCCCAGGTCAATCCCGTGTCTCTGGGTCATCTAATCCACAAATCTCTCAGATGTTTCATCTGAAGAGGAGGGGGAACATACTGTCCTGTCAGACACTGAATCAGGCGTTTCTGGTGAGGATTCTACATTGCAAGTTGACGTCCCTGCTCTAGTGGTTCCTAGTAAGGAAATCCTATAAATCACTGATGATGAGGATTCCACTACTGTCATCAGGAAAACTGACATGTTTAAATGGCAGATGGTGGCTAAAAATCTATTACCCCATTCTGACCATTTGGTAGACATCAGGCAGGAACCCTGGTCTAATCCAGGTAAGAAATTGCCTCTGTCCAAAAGGGCCTTGGCTCGCTATCGTCTACCGACAGAGTCATGTAACAAGTGGAAAAATTTACCGCTGGTGGAATCAAATGTCACCCGCCTAGCGGTGTCATCCACTTTGCCTGTCACCACTGTCAATTCAATGAAAGAACCAACCGATAAGCGTGTGGAGGGATGCCTGAAATCTATTTACGCCCTGACAGGTGCTGTACATAGACCCACTATTGCTGCCTCATGGGCTGCTAAAGATATTGAAGCATGGGTTCAGGCCTTCGAGGAAGAGCTGCCCGAGGATATATCTGACAATGCTAGACCATACCTGTCTCACATCACCACCGCCTCTTATTATATTCAAGAGGTGTCCTCTGAGGCAGGTGTGTTGGCGGCCAAGGCGTCATCTACGTCTGTCCTGGCTCGCCGCATTGTGTGGTTGAGGTCATTGAAGGTGGACCTGGACTCCAAAAAGACCTTGGAGGTACTCTTTTTTTTTTTTTTTAAGGGAGACATCTTGTTTTGGGAAGACCTAAATATAATCATGTCTAAACTGGTGGCTGCTAAGGCTGCCTTTCTCCCAAATACTAATACTTCTGCACAGAATGCAAAAGGTACCACCGTTCGTTCCTTTCGACCTCAAGGGAAAGCAAAAGGTCAGGCATACCCGAGACAATCTTGTGCTTCCAAAATCACAAAGCCCAAGGCAAAACAGTCCTGGGTGGCCTGTCAGCCTGCTTCTAAACAAGACAAGCCTGCCGCATGACGGGGTGGACCTCTCCCTTGGGGACCCCAGGGTGGGAGGCCGACTTCTTCAGTTCACCCAGGTCTGGATAAAGACCACTTCAAATGCATGGGTGTGAGAAGTTGTCTCTCACGGGTACGCAGTCTCTTTCAAGAGACATCCCCCTCGCCAGCTTTGCACCACGGTCATCCCTTCGGATCCACTAAAGGCGCAAACTGCAGCAGGTTGTGAGTTCCCTCCTGGATACAGGAGTGGTAGTGCCAGTGCCTTTGTCCCAAATGGGCAGTGGTTACTACTCGACCCTGTTTCTAGTCCTGAAACCCAATGGGTAATTCCGGCCTATACTCAACCTCAAATCACTAAACAAGTTTGTAGGAGTATCCAAGTTCCGTATGGAGACGCTGTACTCAGTTGTGCTGGTGATGGAACCTGGAGACTATATGGTATCCCTGGATATTCAGGATGCATACCTGCATATACCTATTGCCAAGTCACACCAGCAGTATCTGCGGTTTGCTATTGGCAACCTACACTATCAGTTCCAGAGTTCCAGGCTCTGCCATTTGCACTGGCTATGGCTCCGCGGATATTCCCCAAGGTCATGGACATAATGATGGCACATCTCTGTCACTACGGAGTCAGGATCCTGACGTATCTGGACGACTTGCTGATCCTGGCAAACTCCCACAATGTCCTCCTCAGTCATCTACAACTGGCGGTAAGCTTCCTACAAGCAGTGGGTGGCTAATCAATTTAAAGAAATCCTCGCTGGTCCCAGCTCAGAGCATGGTGCACCTGGGGGAACTCCTGGACACACACAGTCAACGTCTGTTCCTGTCTCCAGAGAAAGTCCTGAAGCTTTAGGACAGGATAATATGCTTCCTCTGTCACCCCAGAGTGTTGATACACTCGGCAATGCATGTACTTGGCCTGATGGTGTCGGCATTCAACATGGTAGAGTACGCTCAATTTCATTCCCGGCCTCTGCAGATGTTAATCCTTTCCAATTGGGATAGCCTACCTCATCGGATCAGATCTCACATGATTACCTTGACTCCGAAAGTTCGTCATTCACTGAATTGGTGGCTCCAGGACCAGCAATTGAGCAGGGGCCGTCTCTTCTGGTTCCCCGACTGGGTCCTGCTGACAACAGATGCCAGTTTGCAGGGATGGGGTGTGGTGTTGGAGCAACACTCTTTCCAGGGTCGTTGGAGTCCCTCCTCCCGATAAACATTCTGGAACTGCGGGCGGTGTTCAATGCATTATCTCTTGCCCTTCCTCTAGTACAGAACAGGCCTGTTTAAGTACGGTCAGACAACGCCACCATGGTGGCATACATCAACCATCAAGGTGGCGCTCAAAGCCACATGGCAATGTTGGAAGTGTCAAAAATCCTTCAATGGGCAGAACGCCATCTGACAGTAATATCTGCAGTGTTCATTCCAAGGGTCCTAAACTGGGAAGTGGACTTACTCAGTCACCAGGACATACATGCTGGAGAGTGGAGTCTTCATACCAGTGGACATGTGGGGCCTACCAGATGTAGACCTGATGGCATCTTGACACAATCACAAAGTTCCGGTCTTTGGATCAAGGACCTCAAGCAGTGTTCATGGATGCACTAGCCACTCCATGGACCTTTTGGCTGCCTTACGTGTTCACTCCAGTGTCACTCCTACCCAGGGTTCTGCGGAAGTTCAAGCAAGAAGGGGGAATACTACTGCTCCGGCATGGCCCAGACAGCATTGGTTCTTAGACCTGCAGGGTCTGTCAACAGAGTGTCCTCTTCTACTTCCTCAATGACCAGACCTCCTCGTACAGGGCCCTTGTCTCTATCCAGACTTGGCCAGACTGGCTTTGATGGCGTGGCTCTTGAAGCATCACTCCTGAGAACCAAAGGATTCTCTGAGGTGGTCATTCAAACTATGTTGAAAGCCCATAAGCCAATGTCTGCTCGAATTTATTATAGTGTCTGTAATACTTACTTCACCTGGTGTGCCGATAAGAACTATGATGTGTACAGATTCAAAACATCCAGAATCCTGGCTTTCCTGCAACAAGTCCTGGACTTAGGCCTTCGTCTGGCCTCCCTCAAGGATCACATATCTGCCTTGTCGGTGTGGTTTCAGAGAAAAATTGCATCTATACCTGACGTTCATACATTTACTCAGGGTGTGTTACGGATTCAGCATCCCTATGTCCCTCCTATGGCTCCATGGGATCTGTCTGTTGTCCTGAATGCCCTGCTAGAGTCTCCATTTGAACCTCTTGAGTCAGTGGACTTTAAATGGCTCACAGCCAAGGTCTTGTTTCTGCTGGCTATTGCCTCTGCTAGAAGGATGTCGGACTTAGGTGCTTTGTCCTGTCATCCACCCATTCTAATATTCCATTGTGACCAAGCAGTTCTGAGAACTTGCCCAGGTTACTTACCTAAAATGGTGTTATCTTTTCACCTTAACCAAGAGATTTTGGTTCCGGCCTTTATCTCTTCTGACTTGTCCCCCAAAGAATGGTCTTTGAATGTGGTAAGGGCTCTCCGCATATATGTGGAGAGGACTGCTTCTGTCAGGAGGTCGGATACGCTTTTTGTACTGTTTGGTTTACACAAACATGGCTAGCCTGTGAATAAGCAAACCTTGGCCAGATGGATTAGAATGGTGATTGCACAAGCGTATGCGCAGGCTGGATTCCCAGCTCCTGCTGCTGTTAAAGCCCATTCTACTCAGTCTGTTGGACCTTCTTGGGTGGCGCGTCTGCAAAATAATTGTGCAAGGTGGCTGCATGGTCCTTAGTGAACATGTTCATTAGGTTCTATGCCTTTGATAATTACACCTCTCAGGATGCTTCCATTGGACACCGGGTTCTCATACACGCTAAGGCGCGTCCCCTCCCTTGAGGAACTGCTTTAGAACATTAACCGATGTTTTCCCTGTGGAACACAGTGTTCTCTGCTGCAGAAAAGGAGAGTTATGGTAGACTTACCATGGTAAACTCTCTTTTTGCAAGGTACACTTGGTTCCACAGGTTGCCCACCCTGACGCACCTAGTTTCTATGGGCTTGTATGGCATTAGCTGCTGGTTCCTTCTCCTGTTGTGAGAATGTGGTTCTATGTGACTAACATCTGCCTTCTCTCTTACCTGCTCCTACATTGGACTGGTTAACAAAACTGAGCTCACAGTGCCTGGAGGCGGGGATATAGAGGAGGCCCCAACACATTCTGGGACAGCCTAAAGCTTTAGCCTGTTGGTGCCTCTGGATCAAGATCCACTCTACACCCGATGTCTTTCCTTTGGAACCCAGTGTACCTTGCAGAAAGAGTTAACCATGGTAAGTCTACCATAACTCTCCTTTTTACAAAGTGGCGCCATCTGACACAACTGCATCATTGTGTCCATATGATGGTAGCATAGTGCAGAGCCTTATCTCTTACTTCCCTCTTCCATCTCATGGCTTGCTAGAGTAGGAACTGCTAGCAATCTTTTTGGTGGACTGTGCTGACCGTTCACTAAATAATGAACATTCCAGGTAAAATATTAAGAATAGGGGGTATATTTAATAAAGTGTGAGTTTACAAATGTGGAGATGTTGCCCATAGTAACCAATCATATTCTAGCTATTATCTTCTAGAAGGTGCTAGATAAATTAAAAGCATTTCTCCAGTTTTGCAAACCCTTACCTACGGAATCCACACACTTAACATCTATTAATAATGCCTCCTATCATTTTACGAGGGGGTGCCTTAGTGCAGGTTTATGCAATACCTGTGGATATATCTTAATGGTAGGCTTACCATACCACCCCTTTTAAACTGTGACACTAAGGAATTCCACTGGTTCTCTGGCTGGCTTCAAGCCTGCATTTCACCTGTGGAATTCATGAGAATCCCAGTTTAATCAGATGGTATGGTAAAACAACTAAATGGTAAAGCTGCAATTTACGGGGGTAATTCCAAGTTGATCGCAGCAGGAAATTTTTTAGCAGTTGGGCAAAACCATGTGCACTGCAGGGGAGGCAGATATAACATGTGCAGAGAGAGTTAGATTTGGGTGGGTTATTTTGTTTCTGTGCAGGGTAAATAGTGGCTGCTTTATTTTTACACTGCAATTTAGATTGCAGATTGAACACACCACACCCAAATCTAATTCTCTCTGCACATGTTATATCTGCCTCCCCTGCAGTGCACATGGTTTTGCCCAACTGCTAAAAAATTTCCTGCTGCGATCAACTTGGAATTACTCTATTACATTAGAGAAAGAGAGAGGATGGGAAAGTTGGGGCATATAAGGACTGGGGAGAGAGGGCGGTAGGGGTAGATAGGGAATGGGGGGAGAGAGAGGGGGAGTGGTTGGGGTAAATAGGGACTATATATAAATATATATATAAATATATATATCAATATATATATATATATATATATATATATATATATTAGAGATGTGCATCGGGTACTTTTTGCGTTTTGGTTTTAGTTCTGGTTCCATCCTCATGTTTTGGATCTGGATTGGTTTTGCCAAAACCACCCTTTCATGTTTTGGTTTTGAACCTGGATGATTTTTGGAAAAAAAACATAAAAACTGCTAAAATCACAGAATTTGTGGGTAATTATTAACTTCAATAACATTAATTTCCACTAATTTCCAGTCTATTCTGAACACCTCACAACTCACAATATTGTTATTAGGCCAAAAGGGTGCACCGAGGTTGCTGTATGACTAAGCTAAGCGGCACAAAATCCTGGCCCATCTAGGAGTGGCATTGCAGTTGAAGACAGGATGGCACTTAAAAAAAACTAGGCCACAAACAGCACATCATGCAAAGAAGTAAAAGAGATGCAATGAGGTAGCTGTATGACTAAGCTAAGCGACACAAGTGTGCGGCACAAACACCTGGCCCATCTAGGAGTGGCACTGCAGTGGCAGACAGGATGACACTTAAAAAACTAGGCCCCAAACAGCACATGATGCAAAGAAGAAAAAGAGGTGCAAAATGGAATTGGGCCCTCCCACCCACCCTTATTCTGTATAAACAGGACATGCACACTTTAACAAACAAATCATTTAAGCAACAGGGTCTGCCACGCGACTGTAGCTGAAATTATTGGTTTGTTTGGGCCCCCATAAAAAAGAAGCAATTAATCCCCCCCACCAAAAAGAAGCAATTCTTCTCTCATTGCACAAACTGGCTCTCCTCCGATTCCTAACCCCTTTCAGTGTGTACATCCTCCTCCTCCTCACCGAGTATTAATTCGTCCCCACTGGAATCCACCATCACTGGTCCCAGTGTACTTTCTGGAGGCAATTGCTGGTAAATGTCTTCCTGGAGGAATTTATAATTCATTTTGATGAACATCATCTTCTCCTCATTTTCTGGAAGTAACCTCCTATGCCGATCGCTGACGGGCGATCCCACCTTCCCCTCTAGGGATCAAGGTTCCAGACTGTGCACTTGAATTACATGTGTTACATTATTACATGTCTTACCTTATACTGCACAGGACTATTTTGTATTTTCTACAGTGCATTGCTGCTGTTATTATCATGCATGCACTAGCAGTATTTACTATATAAATATATTAAGGGCCCAGACCATGCACTCCCTAATGGTTAGCCATGCCTCTGTGGAGGCTGGACACCCCCCTCTGGGGAGTGGCCACACCCCTAAACATAGGCCCCTACTACTGCATCCCCCTGGTGGGCCCTTCATGCCCCAGTCCGACACTGAGTATATAGTGCAGCATTAATATAGCCTGCCCATTGCATATAGACATTATGTATTTAGATAATGCTTATCTTCATTTCAATGGTGCACACACACCTGCTTAGCATGACAGAGCCCCGCCTCTCAGCAGCAGGAGTACCAGAAACCCAGCAGCTTCTGTGTGAGTTACAACTGCCACCCCATAATCTGGCCCTGGTGTCAATCAATTTACAGGCTATAAACTAGCGTATGCGTGTGTGTGTGTGTGTGTGTGTGTGTGTGTGTGTGTGTGTGTGTGTGTGTGTGTGTATATATATATATATATATATAAAATCTGTGTCAAGTGGATACACTAGTATGCATTTGATCGAGCCTTCTTGTGATTATTGAAGATACATACGTCTGAATTCTTGACTATATATATATTTTTTTTCATATACAGTACTGTACAGTATGTGTTGTTTTTTGGGAGATTTTTGCCTCAGACCAACCTCAAAATAATATTATTTGAATGTGTTGCATGATGTCATATCACTTTATATAATTTTTTAAGATATGTAATAAAAGTAAGTTTTAATAATTATAATTAAACAAAAGAGTAAACTAAATAGGGAGTTGTCTTCAGTTGGACACATCCTGAGCTACTTCACTTTGTATTGAGGATACTGTACTTTTCTCTTGGTGCACCTCCAACTGCTTTGAATTTACAAGGGATTACTTTAGTTAATTACTCTACTTTGATAAATGTATCGATTAACATTTTCAGATTAGTCTTTTCTGTGCAGATTCTTTTGTTCTCTCTTCAATTTGGCAACCTTCCCACAATTTTTTTGGTTCTGCTCATCATATAACTGCTCTGTGGACTATATTATTTCCACTATTGGTCAGTCTATGGCCTCCTCACAATATGATATTGACACTGAATCTTCTGTGATCAATCTTATGATTTGCATGCACACCCATTTCATAAATGGATACACAATGGCAAACAATTCATAAATCTGGCCATACACTAGACCAACTTTCATCCAACTAGTCAGTTGGTTGGTTGGAATGAAAATCTTGATATATATGAGAGCAAATGGCAATTTGCTCCAAAAGACCAGAAAACAGATAAAAATAATTTTTCAGAAAGATGGTTAAATATGTTGTGATTTAAACAATTTAACTAAATTACTGTTTTTTATCTATTTTCTGGAGTTTCGGAGCAAATGGTTGATTGTCATTTGCTCCCATACATTATCAGATTTTAATTCCAACCAGCCAGCCAACCAACCAACCAACCAACCAACCAACCAACCAACCAACCAACCAGTTGGATGGTTGGATGAAAGTTGGTCTATTTGTGTATGGCAAGCAGAAACATTCACTTTAAACTATTTAACATGTTTTTTTTTTTACAAAACATTTATACTGTGTTATTATTACACCAGCATTTTTTAAACATTCATTTAATTAAATGAAATAGAAGTTATTGTTTCAAAAGTTCTCAAAAAATGCCAAACCATTTTCTTTTACTTGTGAAAAAGCTTAGAAGTGCTGAAATGTAGGTCTGACATTTGCAAAGAGATGATGACAAAGGTACAAATGTCTAAATACTTATCCTTTCTACGTAGATGCTTCTATGGAGATAGACAGGCTAGAGCTGGAACCAGTTAAACTAGAGCTATGCTTTATGCATTAGGGGTTATTATTTATTTTTGAATCAAACAATAAGAATTTACTTACCGATAATTCTATTTCTCATAGTCCGTAGTGGATGCTGGGGACTCCGAAAGGACCATGGGGAATAGCGGCTCCGCAGGAGACTGGGCACAAAAGTAAAAGCTTTAGGACTACCTGGTGTGCACTGGCTCCTCCCCCTATGACCCTCCTCCAAGCCTCAGTTAGGATACTGTGCCCGGACGAGCGTACACAATAAGGAAGGATTTTGAATCCCGGGTAAGACCCATACCAGCCACACCAATCACACCGTACAACTTGTGATTTGAACCCAGTTAACAGCATGATAACAGAGGAGCCTCTGAAAAGATGGCTCACAACAATAATAACCCGATATTTGTAACAATAACTATGTACAAGTATTGCAGACAATCCGCACTTGGGATGGGCGCCCAGCATCCACTACGGACTATGAGAAATAGAATTATCGGTAAGTAAATTCTTATTTTCTCTGACGTCCTAGTGGATGCTGGGGACTCCGAAAGGACCATGGGGATTATACCAAAGCTCCCAAACGGGCGGGAGAGTGCGGATGACTCTGCAGCACCGAATGAGAGAACTCCAGGTCCTCCTCAGCCAGGGTATCAAATTTGTAGAATTTAGCAAACGTGTTTGCCCCTGACCAAGTAACTGCTCGGCAAAGTTGTAAAGCCGAGACCCCTCGGGCAGCCGCCCAAGATGAGCCCACTTTCCGTGTGGAATGGGCTTTTACAGATTTTGGCTGTGGCAGGCTTGCCACAGAATGTGCAAGCTGAATTGTATACAAATCCAACGAGCAATCGTCTGCTTAGAAGCAGGAGCACCCAGCTTGTTGGGTGCATACAGGATAAACAGCGAGTCAGATTTTCTGACTCCAGCCGTCCTGGAAACATATATTTTCAGGGCCCTGACTACGTCCAGCAACTTGGAATCCTCCAAGTCCCTAGTAGCCGCAGGCACCACAATAGGCTGGTTTAAGTGAAATGCTGAAACCACCTTAGGGAGAAATTGAGGACGAGTCCTCAATTCTGCCCTATCCGTATGAAAAATTAGGTAAGGGCTTTTATAGGATAAAGCCGCCAATTCTGATACACGCCTGGCTGAAGCCAGGGCTAACAGCATTACCACTTTCCATGTGAGATATTTTAAGTCCACAGTGGTGAGTGGTTCAAACCAATGTGATTTTAGGAATCCCAAAACTACATTGAGATCCCAAGGTGCCACTGGAGGCACAAAAGGAGGCTGTATATGCAGTAACCCCTTGACAAACGTCTGAACTTCAGGAACTGAAGCTAGTTCTTTTTGGAAGAATATTGACAGGGCCGAAATTTGAACCTTAATGGACCCTAATTTTAGGCCCATAGACAGTCCTGTTTGCAGGAAATGCAGGAAACGACCCAGTTGAAATTCCTCTGTAGGGGCCTTCCTGGCCTCACACCATGCAACATATTTACGCCAAATACGGTGATAATGTTGCACAGTTACATCCTTCCTGGCTTTGATCAGGGTAGGGATGACTTCATCCGGAATGCCTTTTTCCTTCAGGATCCGGCGTTCAACCGCCATGCCGTCAAACGCAGCCGCGGTAAGTCTTGGAACCAGGGACGTGCGGTGAGCTAAAAGGCTAAGGAGGCACTAGCTAGCACCAGAGCCAGATTTACACACAAAATATGAGCCAAAGAGTACATCTGGGCATTATACACAGGTGCAGCAGTAGAAACTTCTGGAAATTTGGTGAGTTTTGATCAGAGATGTGTGGAAAGGATACACAGGTGAGGCACTGCCTCACCTGCCATAGACTTTTTACTCCAGAGTTTTGACTATAAAAATGATTAGAATAATGCAAAGAAGATATTTCAAACATATTCTTTGTATTTTTCGTATACTTTATACAATCAAAACACTGGCACAAACGTAAGTATGACAGGAAAGGCTCTGCCTCACCTGCCTCACCCCACCGCACGTCACTGCTTGGAACAGACATGGTCCCTGCTGGAGCAGGTCCTTTCTTAGAGGTAGAGGCCACGGGTCTTCCGTGAGCATCTCTTGAAGTTCCGGGTACCAAGTCCTTCTTGGCCAATCCGGAGCCACGAGTATAGTCCTTACTCCTCTCCTTCTTATGATTCTCAGTACCTTGGGTATGAGAGGCAGAGGAGGGAACACATACACTGACTGGTACACCCACGGTGTTACCAGAGCGTCCACAGCTATTGCCTGAGGGTCCCTTGACCTGGCGCAATATCTGTCCAGTTTTTTGTTGAGGCGGGACGCCATCATGTCCACCTTTGGTTTTTCCCAACGGTTCACAATCATGTGGAAGACTTCTGGGTGAAGTCCCCACTCCCCCGGGTTGAGATCGTGTCTGCTGAGGAAGTCTGCTTCCCAGTTGTCCACTCCCGGAATGAACACTGCTGACAGTGCTATCACATGATTTTCCGCCCAGCGAAGAATCCTTGCAACTTCCGTCATTGCCCTCCTGCTTCTTGTGCCGCCCTGTCTGTTTACGTGGGCGACTGCCGTGATGTTGTCCGACTGTATCAACACCGGCTGACCCTGAAGCAGAGGCCTTGCCTGACTTAGGGCATTGTAAATGGCCCTTAGTTCCAGGATATTTATGTGAAGTGACGTTTCCATGCTTGACCACAAGCCCTGGAAATTTTTTCCCTGTGTGACTGCTCCCCTGCCTCTCAGGCTGGCATCCGTGGTCACCAGGACCCAATCCTGAATGCCGAATCTGCGGCCCTCTAGGAGATGAGCACTCTGTAACCACCACAGGAGAGACACCCTTGTCCTTGGAGACAGGGTTATCCGCTGATGCATTTGAAGATGCGATCCGGACCATTTGTCCAGCAGATCCCACTGAAAAATACTTGCGTGGAATCTGCCGAATGGAATCGCTTCGTAAGAAGCCACCATCTTTCCCAGGACCCTTGTGCATTGATGCACTGACACTTGGCCTGGTCTCAGGAGGTTCCTGACTAGGTTGGATAACTCCCTGGCTTTCTCCTCCGGGAGAAACACCTTTTTCTGTACTGTGTCAGCAGACGTATCGTCGGAATCAGCTGCGATTTTGGAATATTTAGAATCCATCCGTGCTGTCGTAGTACTACTTGAGATAGTGCTACTCCGACCTCTAACTGTTCTCTGGACCTTGCCCTTATCAGGAGATCGTCCAAGTAAGGGATATTTAAGACGCCTTTTCTTCGAAGAAGAATCATTATTTCGGCCATTACCTTGGTAAAGACCCGAGGTGCCGTGGACAATCCAAACGGCAGCGTCTGAAACTGATAATGACAGTTCTGTACCACAAACCTGAGGTACCCTTGGTGAGAAGGGCAAATTGGGACATGGAGGTAAGCATCCTTGATGTCCAGAGACACCATATAGTCCCCTTCTTCCAGGTTCGCTATCACTGCTCTGAGTGACTCCATCTTGAACTTGAACCTTTTTATGTAAGTGTTCAAGGATTTCAGATTTAAAATAGGTCTCACCGAGCCGTCCGGCTTCGGTACCACAAACAGCGTGGAATAATACCCCTTTCCCTGTTGTAGGAGGGGTACCTTGATTATCACCTGCTGGGAATACAGCTTGTGAATGGCTTCCAATACCGCCTCCCTGTCGGGGGGAGACGTTGGTAAAGCAGACTTCAGGAACCGGCGAGGGGGAGACGTCTCGAATTCCAATTTGTACCCCTGAGATACTACCTGCAGGATCCAGGGGTCCACTTGCGAGTGAGCCCACTGCGCGCTGAAATTCTTGAGACGGGCCCCCACCGTGCCGGAGTCCGCTTGTAAGGCCCCAGCGTCATGCTGAGGACTTGGCAGAAGCGGGGGAGGGCTTCTGTTCGTGGGAAGAGGCTGTCTGCTGCAGTCTTTTTCCCCTTCCTCTGCCCCGGGGCAGATATGAGTGGCCTTTTGCCCGCTTGCCCTTATGGGGACGAAAGGACTGAGCCTGAAAAGACGGTATCTTATTCTGCTGAGAGGTGACCTGGGGTAAAAAGGTGGATTTCCCAGCCGTTGCCGTGGCCACCAGGTCCGATAGACCGACCCCAAATAACTCCTCCCCTTTATACGGCAATACTTCCATAACCCTCTTCTGGCAGAAATGGACATCGCACTTACTCTTGATGCCAGAGTGCAAATATCCCTCTGTGCATCTCGCATATATAGAAATGCATCCTTTAAATGCTCTATAGTCGATAATATATTGTCCCTGTCCAGGGTATCAATATTTTCAGTCAGGGAATCCGACCAAGCCACCCCAGCACTGCACATCCAGGCTGAGGCGATTGCTGGTCGCAGTATAATACCAGTATGTGTGTATATACTTTTTAGGATATTTTCCATCTTCCTATCAGCTGGTTCCTTGAGGGCGGCCGTATCAGGAGACGGTAACGCCACTTGTTTTGATAAGCGTGTGAGCGCCTTATCTACCCCAGGGGGTGTTTCCCAACGCGCCCTAACCTCTGGCGGGAAAGGGTATAATGCCAATAATTTTTTAGAAATTTGCAGTTTTTTATCGGGGGAAACCCACGCTTCATCACACACCTCATTTAATTCATCTGATTCAGGAAAAACTACGGGTAGTTTTTTCACACCCCACATAATACCCTTTTTTGTGGTACTTGTAGTATCAGAAATGTTCAAAACCTCCTTCATTGCCGTGATCATGTAACGTGTGGCCCTACTGGAAAATACGTTTGTTTCCTCACCGTCTACACTGGATTCAGTGTCCGTGTCTGTGTCTGTGTCGACCACCTGAGGTAACGGGCACTTTAGAGCCCCTGACGGTGTTTGAGACGCCTGTACAGGTATTAACTGATTTGCCGGCTGTCTCATGTCGTCAACAGTCTATTGTAAAGTGCTGACACTATCACGTAATTCCTTCCATAAGACCATCCAGTCAGGTGTCGACTCCCTAGGGGGTGACATCACTAACACAGGCAATTGCTCCGCCTCCACACCATTTTCCTCCTCATACATGTCGACACAACGTACCGACACACAGCACACACACAGGGAATGCTCTGATAGAGGACAGGACCCCACTAGCCCTTTGGGGAGACAGAGGGAGAGTTTGCCAGCACACACCAGAGCGCTATATATATATAGGGATAACCTTATATAAGTGTTTTTCCCTGATATAGCTGCTGTATATATTTATCTGCCAAATTAGTGCCCCCCCTCTCTTGTTTTACCCTGTTTCTGTAGTGCAGGACTGCAGGGGAGAATCAGGGAGCCTTCCTCCAACGGAGCTGTGAGGAAAAAATGGCGCCAGTGTGCTGAGGAGATAGGCTCCGCCCCCTTCTCGGCGGCCTTTCTCCCGCTTTTTTAAGGAAAAATTGGCAGGGGTTAAATGCATCCATATAGCCCAGGAGCTATATGTGATGTATTTTTTGCCAAATAAGGTGTTTTTATTGCGTCTCAGGGCGCCCCCCCCAGCGCCCTGCACCCTCAGTGACCGGAGTGTGAAGTGTGCTGAGAGCAATGGCGCACAGCTGCGGTGCTGTGCGCTACCTTATTGAAGACAGGACGTCTTCTGCCGCCGATTTTCCGGACCTCTTCAGTCTTCTGGCTCTGTAAGGGGGCCGGCGGCGCGGCTCTGGGACCCATCCATGGCTGGGCCTGTGATCGTCCCTCTGGAGCTAATGTCCAGTAGCCTAAGAAGCCCAATCCACTCTGCACGCAGGTGAGTTCGCTTCTTCTCCCCTTAGTCCCTCGGTGCAGTGAGCCTGTTGCCAGCAGGTCTCACTGAAAATAAAAAACCTACTTTAAACTTTTACTCTAAGCAGCTCAGGAGAGCCCCTTAGTATGCACCCTTCTCGTTCGGGCACAAAAATCTAACTGAGGCTTGGAGGAGGGTCATAGGGGGAGGAGCCAGTGCACACCAGGTAGTCCTAAAGCTTTTACTTTTGTGCCCAGTCTCCTGCGGAGCCGCTATTCCCCATGGTCCTTTCGGAGTCCCCAGCATCCACTAGGACGTCAGAGAAAATAATATTACCATTTTATATGATTTTTAAAATATACTATTTCTGAGATGAAGAACTTTACAGTAATCACTCCATGTCTGTCACACTCCAGCATTTTAAACAGAGATTCTTACCACTGCAATGTTTGGCCCGGCTAGCACTGAGGTACACTGCTGTTGTCTCTACAGTTTGCTCACCACATCGTGCTGCCAGAGTTCTTCCAGAATTAGGGCTATAGAAAAGGGACTACATGCACACTCACAAGCTACCAGTATAATGTTGCTACCAGTACAATGTTGCTAGTTTAGCTGTATGTTTTGGTTTCAGTCCGGTCACCTATCCCACAGGTTCTCAAACTCGGTCCTCAGGACCCCACACAGTGCATGTTTTGCAGGTCTCCTCACAGAATCACAAGTGAAATAATTAGCTCCACCTGCGGACCTGTTAAAATGTGTCAGTGAGTAATTAATACACCTGTGCACCTGCTGGGTTACCTGCAAAACATGCACTGTGTGGGGTCCTGAGGACCGAGTTTGAGAACCACTGACCTATCCAGTTCCAGTCCACTCATCTCTTTGACTCCAGTCCAATTGCCAAGCCGGTTCCAGTACAGTTTCCTCCGACTCTATTCCGGTTGCCAAGCTAGTTACAGTAATGTAATCTTTCACTCCAGCCTGGTGGCCAAACTGGTACCAGTAGAGTTGTCTTTGACTCCAGTCGGCTTGCTAAGCCAGTTCCAGTACAATTGAATTTGACTACAGTCCAGTTACCAAGCCAGTTCCAGTACATATCTAGCTCCTTTCCGGATTCTAATCCAGTTCTAGTACCGTTATCTCAAACCCTGTTCCAGTACAATAAAGTTATTAGTTTGCTGATGTGCATATATCCAGCTTTGCTACATATAGTAACATGTAGTAGTGCTACTGCAGTGCAATAAGTCGCAGCCACCAATCCCTGCTTGTTTTCAAAAGGTCACGGGTGTGTGTATGCACATGCTCCCATACATGCTGCTATGCATACACATTGTGGCAATGCAGAATAAGGACACATCTATATTTCTCCTCCTGATCACACCTCCAGGCTACCTACCACTAGAACATCTATGATTATTGTAACATCCAGTTACTCAGTGATTTCAGCTAATCCTTCTAGGCGTCACTTTTCTATGAGCAAGTGCTCAATCAGACCACCCAGCTTCCTCCATACTCTTACTAAGCCTGCTTAGTCACTCAAGCCTACCCCAGCCAAACTCGATCCTTAGGCATGACAACTCAAGTGAACTGCTTAATAACTCATTCTGTGACTTAGGGGGCACTGCTACCTTCATTGCATCCACTGATCTACACCTGTCCAGTGCTTATCCTGCGCATTCGGTTTGCGTATATCTCTGAATTGGGCCCATAAAGTGTTTGAAGTGGAACTAAATGAAAAAACATTAACATTTTGCATAAATGACATCTTTTCAGTGGTGATCACAATTGATGGATTTAAAGTAAAGTACCTTCTCCCATGGTTTATAAGACCAAAAGATTTTCATTAAGGGGCATATCTAATTATGTGAGAGGTTTTGCTTGCAAAAACGTGTGGCCCTTGCATCCAATTTTGGAATACATTGGGTATGCATGCTCCCAATACCTGTGGTATTCAATAAAAAAAATGTTAGTCATTTTTTTATGGTTCAGTGTGTTCCAGCCACTCCGGGGGGTCTCCGTGGCTCTCTGTCAACTTCCCTCCTTCGTTCCACTGTAAAGTAGGTTTCTGGGAGGACAGGCGTCTGCTGTGTGATTTAGTTCTCTCTGCTGCTGCCAGTGCTGGATTGAAGGCCACATGGGCCTGGAGCTGAAAATTTTCACTAGATATATGAGGAGTTGTGTTGTGTGAATGTGGCCAGAGCCATGTGGTTATGTACACCCTATGCACTATATGCCCCAATGTCTCCCTAAATACATAAACACACATTTTTTGAGAGAACTACAAAAACTATTTTAATACTTATGATTTATGATTGTTTGGCCAGCTGTGCACCTGTTCATCATCCTGCTGCCAGCATGATGGGCCTATTTTTATGTGGAGGCCTGGAGCTGAAGCTCCATCTGCCCCATTGGTAATCTGGCCCTTGCTGCTGCCAACGGACACACATGAGGGGTCACACACACACACACACACACACACACACACACACACACGTTTATACACACATCCGGGGTCACACACACCACGGGGGTCACATGGGTCTCACACATACTACGTAACTGCAGAAGAACCAGCCTGTTGGGATCTGGAGGAAGAAGACAGTGCTGCAGAATGTAAGTAATTAAGGACTAAAGTCATGATCAGGTGGTGCTCAAAAAGAAAATTAAGCTCCTAAAAAAAAAAACCTCTGAACCAATTGAATACAAAAAATCTGGAGCCTGCTTGAAAAATCACATAGGTGCTAGATATTTGTCAAACTTGCACTAATTGGATATGCCTTTAAATACCTCAATTCACAAATCATTTATTTCATTTTATAATTTTTAAAGTAAATACTTAAAATCATTTTAAGTATATTAAAACAATTATTTATAATGTCAATTCTCCCAGTATTTATTCTTACATGTTTATCAACAGAATCGTTCTATCGACTTTGTTTTTTAATTATGTTTTCAGCACAGCTTTCTTAAACTTATTCACCAAAGTCAAATCTCAAATTTAGCCAAATAACTTCACCTGTAGTAGTAGGCGCCACTCTTTGGTAAGATCAAATAAGATTTCAAATATTTGTTCTTCTGTCCTTAAAATAGTGTCGGCCTTTTTCATCATTTAAATAGCTGCCTCGTTATCTGTAGACTAATCCCCAGTATACAGTAATGGCCAATGGTTGGTTTACCTGCTATCAATCAATGGCAAATTGTGTTACAAAAATAACTGCTGGGGGCTGGATCTTTTATATTTGCTTAATTTGCATTTTGTCAAGTTTTTTTTACTGTTCAGCTTTCTGTATACTAAATGTTTATACCTTATTTTGCTACCAGTGTCAGCCATCTTAGATGTGTGTCTGTGAACTCTTTATTATTTTATCTGCATATATTGTTAGTTTTGTTACATCTGATCTTGTCCTGAACTCTGCTATAACTTGTCTGTTACTTTGTCATTGACTGACTGTCTAAGTCTTTTAATCTACAATAGATCACAGGGCTCTTTGTAACCACATTCCACTTCCCTCTGTGATCTCTGACTAGAAGGTGTTGCCACAATTCCATTCTTTCCTGTCACTTATTCTTTAAATCTGTGTTTTGAAACTTAAAGAATGAATGTTGATTAGTGTGTCTATATATTTAAAGGAAATTTTACCACAATATGAATTGTGTCTAACTAAATTTGTGCTGCAGTTAATCCTTATTTTAACCCTTTGTTTTTCTCTACATATGACACTGAATTCAAACATTATGAAAAAATGTTTCATTGTTTCTTACTGTTATTTTACATTTTTTCCTGTGTTTAAGTCATCATTCCTTGGGAGAAGCCAAGTTTACTTCTATTGTCCAGCTACTAGAGGCAGTGGCATAACTGGAGTCGATGACACCCAGTGCATCAATAAGTAACCACTCACATGCCAGAGGGGCATGGCCTCACAGGACATCACGTTTTCATCCCTCTGGGGGCGTGCCCAGCAGTCCCTGAATTGCTAGGATGCCCCTAGGGACACTCCTGCTCTGCCAGCTCCTCCTCAGTGACAAGAGCAATTATGTCACAGTGCAGCACTTGTCTTCCGGGTGACACTCTGGTACAGTCCACACATCCTCCCCCCTAGTGGCACCACTGACTAGAGGAAATATAGAGCACAGTATCAATGGTTTGTGCTGTAGTTGGCATGTCAACAATCATAATGACAACAAGCACTGTATAGACCCTGGAATGCAGGCACTGGGAAATCTAAAAGAATTTCACTTGCGCCGCCAGTACAACTGTAAACATGTTGATAAACCATTATGTTCAGTGGTGGCACCTGAGGTGGGGCTGCAGCGCAGTCCAAAGTTTAAATAGGGGATCCACACCAACTGCCAGGGAGTTAGTTTAGGATGACAGTTGGTGGCAGTTGATGTCAGTGACGTGCGGTGAGGACATTGGCTGGGGAGGCACTGGTTATGCGTGCACCTCCGGAAAAGGGGGCATGGCCACTCAAATGGGGGCAGATCCTTCAGTGTAGTAGGACCCCTTATACTATACTGGTGCCCCTTTCACCTTATACCACACAGTATGAGCTGAAATTCACATTACAGCACACGGTATGAGCCGAAATTCACATTACAGCACAAGGTATGAGCCAAAATTCCCATTACAGCACACGGCATGAGCCGAAATTCACATTACAGCAGATGGTATGAGCTGAAATGCACATTACAGCACACGGTATCAGCCGAAATTCACATTACAGCACACGGTATCAGCCGAAATTCACATTACAGCACACGGTATGAGCCGAAATTCACATTACAGCACACGGTATGAGACAAAATTCACATTACAGCACATGGTATGAGACGAAATTCACATTACAGCACACGGTATGAGACGAAATTCACATTACAGCACACGGTATGAGATGAAATTCACATTACAGCACACGGTATGAGACGAAATTCACATTACAGCACACGGTATGAGACGAAATTCACATTACAGCACACGGTATGAGACGAAATTCACATTACAGCACATGGTATGAAACAAAATTCACATTCTAGCATACGGTATGATACACATTTCAGGGAGAGAGAGTGACAGCAGGGACAGAGAGAGAGAGTGACAGCAGGGACAGAGAGTGTGACAGAAGGGACATGGAAAGTGACAGCAGAGACATAGGGAAGTAGGGAAACATTACCTGATATGTGCAGCGAGGTGCAGAAGGGACTGTCATCGTCGGCGGCGGAGGAGCCCATGGTCTGCGGGGGATGCAGCGGTACTAAGCTGTCCTTTGTTGCTGTGGCGTTGATGTCCCTCTGACCACCGCCAGTTGTGGTCTGCGGTGGTCAGCTTTCAGTGGCGGTGCAGCATGCGGCAGTGAGCGTTGATCAGCGGTGAGCAGCGGGCGGCTGTGATATATACATATATATAATTTTTTTTCATTTATTTTATTTATTCCTCACTGTCCCTGCAGTCCAAGTGATCTGGGGGTGAGCTGCAGTCCAAGTGATCTGGCCGAGATCACTTGGACTGCAGCTCACCCCCAGATCACTTGGACTGCAGCTCACCCCCAGACCACTTGAACTGCAGCTAATCCCCTGATCATCTGAAGGTGAGCTGAGGGTGAGCTGCACAGTCACTTCCCACCCAGTACAACTGCCCCACCACCACCACCACCACCACCACCCCCTCGCCTGTGTGGTGATGGGCCCCAGTCCCGGTGGGTGCCGGTGCTGCTTTGAGGAGAGCGGAGGATGGGGAAGGTGAACTGCAGTTCCAGCGCTGCCCAGCACCGCAGCGCGGTGCCCAGCCCGCTGCATTTCGTAGCTCCTGCTGCTATAGTGACAGGCAGCGCAGCTCTAACATCGGGTCCCGCCACCGCTTCACTCGCCTGCGCTACTGTACAGAAGTGATAGCGCCATAGCAGCGCCGGCTCCCACCGCCGCTTCAGCCCACCGGTGATTGGATCAGCGGATCCAGTACTGGATCCGCTGTCCAATCACATCTGGCTCGCTGAGAGGGGCGGGTTTCCCCTGTCAACGAGGCACTTGCATAAGTGCCGCTAACCCCGCTGTTTTTCAATGGGCTTTTATGGCCCATTGCTTGCCCCCCCCCCCCCCCCTGTTTTAGCCTGCTATCAGTGCCTCCCAAACTAATTAAAAGAGCTGAAATGGGTAGCATAATATAAAGAAATTACTTATGACACAGTATATGTGTCATCAGTATCTTCTTTATATTATTCTAATCATTTACGTCCCTGCTTGATGTAGCTCCCGTATTTGACATTTGGACTGCGCTGCAGCCACCACTGATTATGTTTACAACTGTACTGCAGTTGTGCATCAAATTATTTACTGTAAGTAGCCTTTATCACATTGCAAAGATCACAAATTGCTTGTCAACATCATGTGTCCCTTATGTTGGAAATAGTATCTATGGTCATGGCTGCCATTAGAAATTGTGGGGCCTGGGACTGAAAAATAGACAGGGCCCCCCCACCAAAAAAATATAGATTCTGCCACACCACTCCACCCCTATGTGCGGTCACACATCATAATGTTACATAAAGGTGAAACATTGGGGACCTACAGGAACAATTCACAGAGCTGATGCGCAGGGAAGGCTTGTTTTAAGTTCATCCTGTGCATCAGCCCACTGTTGTTGCGCTGCCTGTGCAACTCTCCAAGTATTGGCTGCAGTAGCCAGGGGTGTGCCCCCCTCTCAATAGGGGCCCGGGACTCCTGTCCCCACAGTCCCCCCCCCGATGGCTGCCCCGTCCATGGTCATTACCACTCAGACCTGATTTGAAGTTAGATGGAATGCTTGTCTGATGCACAATTTGCAGCCAAGCAAACCATGCTGCACAAGATGTAATTGAAATTTTAGGCCACACTCCCTTACAACAGTGAATCCAGTTGGGTATTTTATATTCTCTCAGCAACCAGTGATTAATAGAAATAGAAGTGAGTTGGTTTAAAGGACATCCTTGATTTTGTTGTTAATAAATTATAAATCTGTCAATGACATTAATATGAATGAATGACAGTATATGAGAGCTAATGGATTAAAAATGCCTATACACTTGGGGATTTTTAAACCCGACTTTGCCATATTAGCTTTTAGCTGAAGTCCATGTGGGCTTGAAAAGCCAGAGAACCCCGTCCTCTGCTCAGGAGCTATCAGATGGATGGCAAATGCAGTTAGGTGATGACAATATATGAGCATCCATGTGTGAAGTACAATCATGTGGTAATCTCAGAGTGTGAGATGCAGCATTGTGGCACTCTGTTTGAATGACTGTGTAGCACCCCAGAGAAAGTTGTGTATACCCCTTTAAATATAAATGACCATGTTTGCCACTTGATTCATTTGGCACAGCGGGGGTTAAGGGATGGACCAGAGTCAGGTCACGTGTCCTGTTTGTGAGGTGGCAGGAGCTGATGGACAGTGGAGCAGAGAACAAGAGTAACCTTGTGGGGAGAAGAGGGAGGTGACGTTGTTGGGAAGAACCCTTTGAAGGAGCTGGATGTGTGGCGAGAAGAGGAGCAGGAGAGTTGATTTGGCGCACACTGGGTGGTCACAAAGGGCGGTGAGAGCAGCACTGCAGTGTAAAGCAGCGGGGTGCTTCCATGAGTGTGTAGAACCTGGAGGGTGGGCGTGAGACGCTGCAGCCAACGACCAGACACCGCCAGCCCTATGCAGAGTTGCGGACACTGTGGCCATTTTCAGAGAGCTGTAACCGCTGAAACTCAATTGTGCATTGTCACACACAATCTACTGACAACAGCATAGATAAAAGGGTTACTACCAGATCCTTAACTGTGAATCACGCAGAGTAACCCCTGTTTAAACACAGTGTTAACTAGTGGCACTACTTGTGACAAGAACTTTGTAGAGACATTTAGTGGTGGCTTCAGGGAGGGAGCCCCCCTACCCCACTCTACAGTACACCTGTCTCTACACTCTCCCCCTTTCTACCATTTCACTCTATCCCTCTCTCTCCCTATCTCTCACTCTCCTCTCTCTCCCTTCAATTCTTTCTCCCCTCTCTCTCCCACTCCATCTCCCCATCACCCACTGCCTCTCCATCTCTCTGTTACCTCTCTCTCCTGTCACCATCTCCCTGTCACCCACTGCCTCTCCTCATCATCCTTTACATCACCCACTTACCCCCTTGTTGTCACCTACTTTTCCCACCTGTCACCCTCTGGTTCTCTGTCTCCCACTATCTCTTCCCAGCACCCACAGCTTCACCCTCTGCCTCTCTACTGTGTCACTATATACCCATCACCCTCTCTTATCTGTCACCATCTGCCTCTCCAAGGCATCACCCTTTCCCTGTCTTATGGATCCAGCATTCCCTTCGAGGCCGCATCCTTGTTGTGAGGCCATGTCCACTTTTCCGGGAGAGTGCGTGCTTCTGGCTTATGCAAATAATCCCCCCCCTCATTACCCTGTATGGTACTCCCATGTCATTTTGTTCTGAACCCAGTGTATTGTTAGCTGTAGCTAAATGTGATTTTCTTGTTATCCTCACTCCTTGTAATCATTTTCTTCCATTTTCATTATTGGGACTATCCAATTCTTGCTGTAAACTTCTTACCATATTTAATCCAGAAGTCTTTGCAGTCTAATAAAGAATGTTCCTGTTGGAGATTGCTGTCATTTAATCACTGTTGCATATCTCTCTATCTATCCTACCAATCTTCACCAGATACAATGAATAAGGTACAGGGGAAAACATCTTAGGGAAAGGGTTTATCACCTAGCCACCAAACATCTGTGATACCTCTTAGATACCTGCCAACCCTGAGTTTGTTCAACGGTATGTTTCATACTTTGTCATAGAGGTGTATGTACTGTACATATATGGACAAACATGACTTGGCTGTTTGGTCATCAGGTCAAATGGCGAATATCAATGTCAATGGCCTGTACAGACACACACATTCAATTTTCAAGGAGGGCTGTTCTGAACACCCTCATTTTTAAATAAGTTTAAAAGTGCTACACTGCTGTTACTGAAAATACAATACACAATCTAAAATACAAGTGTATAGATTTTATAAACTGAATTTGTCACAACTGAGGGTTTAAGCTGACGGGAGGAAGCCTCAGTTGTAGGTGCTGGAATGAAGTTAAACTTAGATGGTTTAATCAGACCCCTGGACATGTAAGTGTGGAAGGAAACCCGAAGGTGTGACCATGACAAGCAAGTTAAAAGTCAAATGAAAGTTTATTAAACAGACTCCGTATAATCACAACAGTGTTCAAAGTCAGTATTAGCAGTGGCAGATAATACAGTTCCTGGATCACTAAACCATAGAAGGTATAACAGGGCACTGGTAGGTTGCAGAACAGATGTTATAGTCCTTGGGTAGAATAACCTTACCAGGCCAGGCTGTAGTAGTGGAGTGCTTGACACTATAGAGTGTGCATTGGTATTACATTTTTGCTTTCTTTGTGAAACTACAAGCCCCAGCATGATAGAATCTCATTATATTTGTAATTATGGTGTACAAGTCCAAGGTACCCCTCCCCAATATATTCTATATTGTGTACATGGTACATTGGAAGGCCAAGGATCCTTCAGCTTGGATTGACACCTCTCTCATCTGCCCTGAATGTTTTTAACTAGTATTGTTTTCTAGAATTCGCAAACTGCATATTGAAAAGCCTTCAAATTTATAACATTTGTAAGTTTTAGGGATAAGTTTGGAGCTTGGGGACTCCTGAGTTGGTGTGGCCGGATAACTTTGGGGTGGCACAATGTAACATTTAATTTATCACTTTTTTTTTACTTTAAAATAATTTTTTACTAACACTTTTACTTTTTTTAATACCTCTCACTTATGTAACACTCTTTAACACATAGCTTTTGCTACTTTTTTATTAACACTTACTAACACCTTAGCCTCTCACTAGTGTGCTGCCGTGGGGTGGCTGGCCTTTGCTGGCTAGGTGCCATCCCATGCCCTGTACTTAAACTCAGCCTTAGGGGCTCATTTGCGCTCGCCACGCTGTCGGTATGCTGGCGGTCTGGATTCTGGCACCGGTATTCTGGTCGCCGGGAGCCCGCCCGCCGGCATACCCTACTACACCCCAGTACTGTAGCCAATGTGGACACCCCTAAACTCTGCTCAGGAATTTGTGACTATAGACTTTGTTCTTCAGCCTTAGTATTCTTCTATTTTGCATTTTAAAGATGACACCTCTAACTCTGTTCTTTAATATTGTAAACTATTTAGATTTCAGATGCCCTTTTTTAAACTTTCTGTCCCCTGGACCACCTTTAGTACAGATGTACTTATTATGTTCTTATAATTGCTGCAGTTATGTTAAAAAGCCCTTCTAGACATGCATAGTCATGAGTGTGATTACTAATGCCAGACGTATTTTACTGGATAACACTAACTTATCATTTTGTATACAGATACATCTGCAGTTGCACACAGAATATAGGCATGCCGCGTATCATTTTAATCAGCAAAGTTTGCATGTGCATATTATTCACATACTGATACAAATAAGATACATTTTCAGCAAAAAAGATGCCAGATTTTAGCAGAGTTGCACATGAACTGCCAGCTCATTCACATCAGGCATCTCATGATGCATGACGCAGTGAGGCTAGATGTACAGTATCAGAACACATCTGTAGATTTTGGAGTACTGTTATCATGACTGGCAGCAGCTACAGCACTATTACTATGTTGATGCTTCTGCTCTTCTTTTGACTAACCTGTATTGTCGCACAGTGCTATTAGCAAGTAACGGTGGCACCTACTTAACATTTTTTTTTTAAATATTGTGACTGAACAACAAAACACATCTCAATATTTTTTTATACTAAAATTCTGTCACGATCCGGGTATCTGGACGCCATTACCTGCCGTTTAGGTGTCTTCTGAGACTGGCCCAGCGTTCCAAATCCGGATCTCATCTGTGTCAACACTCTGCACATCCCTCCTGTCATTCTGAGACACTACCACAGCGGCGCCATGTTTGAATCCAACATGGCGTCTCCCGTCCTCCGCCGCCGTTACTGTGTTATTGCTGCAGGTTCTCAGAATCATGTATCATGCCTGCCGCGGCCTCTGCTGCCCTCCAAGTGTCTCAGCATATAACTGTCATCTGGCGTCTCCTGTCCTCCGCGGCCGGCGCCGCCATTATCATTATGTTTGCACATTTTCATTCCAAACCAGGTTTTCCCTCCAGGTTCCAGCATGGGCGCAGCCATGTTGGATTTGATCACATGCTCCAATTCCTCCAATCCACCATCTCTGGAATCTGCATAATTGCCCAGCCAATGCCTGCATAGCAGCAGGTATAAGTATCCTGTGTCTGGGCCAGATAGATGTCAGTGCTTTGAATGTCATACCTTGTTCCAGTCTCTCTCTCCTGTGGTTTGTTTCTCCAGGTTCCAGCTCCTGTCTCCAGCATCCACAAAGAGACCCGCACCTGCTTTCCATCCTGCGGTGCAGCCTGACTCTGCAATCCTCTGTGACTGCTCCAGCTTTCAGCTATTACTTTGTTTGCTTCCAGCTTCCAAGCTTTCAGCTATTAACCCATCTGTTTCCAGCAACCTGCTTCCAACAGAATTCAACCTCCTTAAAGAGCCGGTGTTCTCCCAGCGGATTTCTACTTACCAGCAGTATCCACTACCACCGGTAACCACTCTTCATTTCATCTGTTTCCACGCACCCTAGCATCTTTCAGTTTTAACTCCGTATCTCCACCATCTGGCTGGTTCCGTCCAGTGACTCCTTCAGTGCATTCCAGTTACCAGCATCATCTTATACACCTACTGGCGTGTTCCAGTTAGAGGTGTCATCTTTAAAATGCAAAATAGAAGAATACTAAGGCTGAAGAACAAAGTCTATAGTCACAAATTCCTGAGCAGAGTTTAGGGGTGTCCACATTGGCTACAGTACTGGGGTGTAGTAGGGTATGCCGGCGGGCGGGCTCCCGGCGACCAGAATACCGGTGCCAGAATCCAGACCGCCAGCATACCGACAGCGTGGCGAGCGCAAATGAGCCCCTAAGGCTGAGTTTAAGTACAGGGCATGGGATGGCACCTAGCCAGCAAAGGCCAGCCACCCCACGGCAGCACACTAGTGAGAGGCTAAGGTGTTAGTAAGTGTTAATAAAAAAGTAGCAAAAGCTATGTGTTAAAGAGTGTTACATAAGTGAGAGGTATTAAAAAAAGTAAAAGTGTTAGTAAAAAATTATTTTAAAGTAAAAAAAAAAGTGATAAATTAAATGTTACATTGTGCCACCCCAAAGTTATCCGGCCACACCAACTCAGGAGTCCCCAAGCTCCAAACTTATCCCTAAAACTTACAAATGTTATAAATTTGAAGGCTTTTCAATATGCAGTTTGCGAATTCTAGAAAACAATACTAGTTAAAAACATTCAGGGCAGATGAGAGAGGTGTCAATCCAAGCTGAAGGATCCTTGGCCTTCCAATGTACCATGTACACAATATAGAATATATTGGGGAGGGGTACCTTGGACTTGTACACCATAATTACAAATATAATGAGATTCTATCATGCTGGGGCTTGTAGTTTCACAAAGAAAGCAAAAATGTAATACCAATGCACACTCTATAGTGTCAAGCACTGCTAATAAGATTAATTATAATAAACTCTGCAATGTAGCATAGAGCGAAATTGAAGTGCTTGGCATACTTTTTGGTCAAAACTACTGGCACCCTATTTCAAACCAAGCACTTCAGCCACAAAATATACAGTCACTATCACTGAAGTGCTTGGTGAAGTGCTTGGTTTGTTAAACTATGCATGTCCTTTTGATATACAACATAAGGGTGGGTGGGAGGGCCCAAGGACAATTCCATTATGCTCCACTTTTCTTTTCATAATGGGTTGAATTTTGTGGGGGCATTGAGGATAGTCTTTTTTTCGTAGACAAACATTTTTATTGGTCATTGCTCTAGTACATTACTGATTTGCAAGACATTTTTACCATAAAAGAATACAATGTTAATACTATATCGAAGACTTCTTGACAAGGGTTGAAGAGCTATGGTTAAAGCCAAGGATTCCTGACAAGGGTTGAAGAGCAATGTTGATAGCCAAAGATTCCAAACAAGGGTTGAAGCGCAATGTTAATAGCCAAGGATTCCCAACAACAGTTTAAAGAACATAGAGCTCTTAACTGCTGCCCATACTACCCTCCCTTCCCTCATAAAATGTCTTAATTTAATTATTTGATCGACTAACTAATCATTCCTTTCTTCTTGTAACTGCCTTCTACTATGTACACACTCCACTTCCATTTTCCTGTACTGCCCTGTGGCATCTTCTTTCGAAAACATTTATTCTATGGTGCCAAATAGTTTGTTTAACTGCCATCATGTTTGCTACTGCTGTGCCTCGGTGTTTCATAGATATGCTGTATTCTAAAAGCAACTGCCGTGTGTTTGTACCACTGCTGTGTGGCTATGTTTAGTCAGCCAGCCTTTGGCATATATTGGTGAACAATATTGTGAGCTGTGAGGTGGTCAAAATTGACTGCAAAAGACTGTAAATTAATGTTATGGAAGTTAATAATACTGTAAGAACAAAAAATCAGGCCCAAACAACATGATTTTAGCTGTTTCGATCCTTTTTTTCCCCTGCAGATTTAAATAAAGACATGTGAAGGTGACTAAAATATGCAGATGTAAACAGATCCAAAACCAAAACTCGGTAAACAGTGCACATATCTACTGTAGTTCTGAGGCATAGCTGCATGTTTTGCCGAGTTTAAGCATTCAATTGTTACTAGTATAAATGAATTAGAGATTGACCAGACATGACATAAACATGTGATCTGAGAGAATGGCCACCAGGCCGGTTTGTGACATGGACATAAGTAGTTTACATTGCTAATGAATTATTCCGAGGGGACAAATTGCATGACACATTGTTATAAACTGTGCCACAATGAGAGTCAATTGCTTGGGTCACATCTGCATATAAGATTACCCAGGGGGTCCAATTACATAAATTCAATTGATTTCATCAATGTCTAAAAGACCAAAAAAAAAAAACAGTAACACATAAAATTTAGCAATTCAACTGTAAATGTCTCCATTACAATAAAGGTTCTCATTGAAGGATCTGTTAACTCTACACATAACTTTTTCAAATATTTCATGCTCTTCTTGGTAAACTTTTGTTTCATTAAAGCACATACAGTTCCCCCCAAGGACAAATGACCCTGTCCTATACCACTCATCCAAGCAGAAAATTGACAGTTACAATGTTGCCAAATCAACCATGAGCTTCAGAATAGCAGAGCAGTAATTGTGGCTTAGTGGACTCTGACAACTGCATGTCAAGTGCAAAACATAGGAAAACCTCTCTGGTATCTGCACTAAATTATATTTAAAGAAAGTTACTGCTTAATTGAAAACTGAAATATCTGGATTTCATTCATTACTTTCTACCCAGTGCTTTCCAGATATGCTGTTTACGCCGGTAATAGAAAGCATACTGATTCCGAGCATATGGCTTCAAATTGATTAATAGAACACATTGCTATTATGAGAAATTGGCTACGTTGGCTACGTTTATATAAAATATTTGGTATGTTTTATTTATATATATATATATATATATATATATATATATACACTAAACATCTATATATATATATATATATAGAGAGAGAGAGAGATATATGTGGTCATTCCGAGTTGATCGCTAGCTGCATTCGTTCACTGTGCAGCGATGAGGCAAAAAAACGGCACTTCTGCGCACGCGCGACGTACTATTACAACGAACGATGTAGTTTCACACAGGGTCTAGCGAAGCTTTTCAATCACACTGGTAGCCGCAGAGTGATTGACATGAAGTGGGCATTTCTGGGTGTCAACTGACCGTTTTCAGGGAGTGTTCCGAAAAACGCAGGCGTGCCAGAAAAAATGCAGGAGTGGCTGGGCAAACGCAGGGCGTGTTTGTGACGTCAAAACAGGAACTGAACAGTCTGAAGTGATCGCAAGCGCTGAGTAGGTTTTGAGCTACTCTGAAACTGCACAAAAAAATTGTATCCGCTCTGAGATCCTTTCGTTCACACTTCTGCTAAGCTAAAATACACTCCCAGTGGGCGGCGGCACAGCGTTTGCACGACTGCAAAAAACTGCTAGCAAGTGATCAACTTAGAATGACCACCATAGAGCCTAATTCAGCATGGAACTCTGCTGCGGCCCAGTGCAGTGTGTGCATGTGCAGAAGTCGCACTGCGCCTGCGCACACAGTGAGATGCAACAGCATCTCAGATGTGTGAATGCCTTTGCCTGATTGATAGGCAGAGGTGTTCACAGGGAGGGAGAGGGTGTCGTGGCAGTGTTTTAGGGGCATTGCGGCAGCGTTGGGGGGGCATGGTCTGGATCACGCAGGCTTGTCCAGACCATTTGTGTGGCGGGCCGTGGTGGCTGCATGACATCACACGCGGAGGGCAACCCTAAACATGCAAAAGCATCGCCGTCGTGCAATGCTTTCACGTGTTCGTGGGTGGGGGGGAACCGGAATATTTCTAGAAATGAAAGCTATGCATAAAACAACAGGTCAGGTGCTACTGCAAGCAATGGATAGCATGATAATAGTCAGGTGCATAGTATGTGCACAAATAGTCCATCAAGATTGTCAGGACACAAAGTAGGGAACCTCAGTCCTTATGCAATATATGGGAAGGCACCCTTGCCTCTTGTGGGTGGAAACACAAGACCTGACAAACAAGATTATCACAGTAAAAATAAAATAAAAATCAAGATACATCTAGCTTTGCTGTTGATGGTGACTTACATGTTGAATTTACTGTTTCTGAAACTGACCGTGGTGACTCTTATGAAATCCTTTTATATATATATATATATATATATATATAAATAAATATATATATATATATATATATATATACACTGCTCAAAAAAAATAAAGGGAACTCTTAAACAACACAATGTAACTCCAAGTCAATCACACTTCTGTGAAATCAAACTGTCCACTTAGGAAGCATCACTGATTGACAATCAATTTCACATACTGTTGTGCAAATGGAATAGACAACAGGTGGAAATTATAGGCAATTAGCAAGACACCCCCAATAAAGGAGTTGTTCTGCAGGTGGTGACCACAGACCACTTCTCAACTCCTATGCTTTCTGGCTGATGTTTTGGTCACTTTTGAAAGCTGGTGGTGCTTTCACTCTAGTGGTAGCATGAGACGGAGTCTACAACCCACACAAGGGCTCAGGTAGTGCAGCTCATCCAGGATGGCACATCAATACGAGCTGTGGCAAGAAGGTTTGCTGTGTCTGTCAGCATAGTGTCCAGAGCATGGAGGTGCTACCAGGAGTCAGGCCAGTACATCAGGAGACGTGGAGGAGGCCGTAGGAGGGCAACAACCAAGCAGCAGGACTGCTTTTTCCGCCTTTGTGCAAGGAGGAACAGGAAGAGCACTGCCAGAGCCCTGCAAAATGACCTCCAGCAAGCCACAAATGTGCATGTGTCTACTCAAACGATCAGAAACAGACTCCATGAGGGTGGTATGAGGGCCCGACGTCCACAGGTGGGGGTTGTGCTTACAGCCCAACACCGTGCAAGACATTTGGCATTTGCCAGAGAACACCAAGATTGGCAAATTCGCCACTGGCGCCCTGTGCTCTTCACAGATGAAAGGTTCTCACTGAGCACATGTGACAGACGTGACAGAGTCTGGAGACGCCAAGGAGAACGTTCTGCTGCCTGCAAAATCCTATACACGAGAGATGAAAAAAGAATTGCCTTAAAGTGGTGCACATTGGTACATGTAAAACATAACTTTTATTCTTTATTATACTTAAAAAAAACTTGCAAAATATAAAAAACACATACAGGTAAAGAGAATAGAAAAAGAGTTTAAAAAATAATTTCCTGTGCACGGGACGTCCGCCAGACAGTAAATTAGTGTGACTATCTGTTATAGCGTATCTATCTACTTATATCCGCATTGATTCGTCATACATGCTATGCAGTATCAATGTTACCTAGTGGAAAGTAGTGTGTGTATAGCACTGTTGTAGTTTAAAACATTCTCAATGAGATATTTGTGTTTGAACACATTGTAAAACTATTGTGTCTTTACGGCCAAAAGTAGGTCTGTGTAGTCTGACCTCTCAGTGTTATAGTAAATATGTATTATGCACTTACTTGGGCATATCTGATTCTCTGTAACTTAAAGAATCCAGCATATATGGCTGTGAATATTTGTCAGATATTCATTTAAGCAAATAATACAGCGTCCCAATTCAGGGGTGTGTTGTTACAAGGTATCAGCAATCCTCACTAAAAGCACCGTGAATAACTTTGCTGTGACTCATATGAAGCTGCTGGTAAGTATAGGTTGTTACTACCTCAGCACATCTTGTCTATTATTCACTGCCCAGTATGTTAGATGCTGTAGGTTGTGGCTATTTAAATACACAATGGTTTGTACCTCAATTTATTTGTGCATGAGGTCACACGCTCTTTAACTCATAGGCGTGTGTCATACTGGTGTGTAACTCATACATAACACTGATCAAATACTGGTTACTGTCTCAGCCTATGCTTTATAGAGTTGTTAATGCAACATATCAGTGCTACAGTGCATGCTATCTGGGCAATAATTCAATTGAGTCCTGCCCTCCCGGGATTAAACATTGAAAATATCACTACATGCACTACACTAATATGTTAAGACAGACTCAGCATATAGAGTTATAGATGTTAATGGTGTGTTGTTACAAAGTATCAGTATTCCTTACTAACAACACTGTTGAATAGCTTTGCTGTAACTCATATGACGTTGCTGGTAAATAAGGGTTGTTACTACCTCAGCAGATCTTATACATTATTTACTGCCCAGTGTGTTAGATGCTGTAATTTGTGGCTATTTAAACACACAATGTTTTATACCTCAATTTGTTTGTGCGTAGGATATCACACACTCTTTGACCCATAAGTGTGTGTCACACTCATATGTAGCTTATATGTACCACTGATCAAATGCTACTGTCTACTGATTACTGTCTCAGCCTGTGCTTTATGGAGTTGTTAGTGCAGCATATCAGTGCTGCTATCTAGATTATAATTCAATTGAGTCCTACCCTTCTGGGATTAAATATTGAGAATATCAATGCATATATTTCACACTAATATATAGTGACAGAATTCAGTATGTATAGCTGTGGATATTCCTCAAATATTGTTTAATTTCTATAGCTGTGTGTAACTGATACAGTGTCCCAAATCAATGGTGTGTTGTTACAAAGTATCAGTATTCCTTGCTAACAACACTGCTGAATAGCTTTGCTGTGACTCATATGAAGCTGCTGGTAAATGAAGGTTGTTACTACCTCAGCAGATCTTTATCTTTTATTCACTGCCCAGTATGTTGAATGCTGTAATTTGTAGCTATTCACATACACAATGTTTTATGCCTCAATTTGTTTGTGCATAGAATCACACACTCTTTAACCCATAAGTGTGTGTCCCACTCATATGTAACTCATATGTCCCATTGATCAGATACTGACTGCTATAACAACTTATGCTTTATAAAATAGTTGGTACAGCGTGTCAGTACTATAGTGCGTACTATCTAGGTAATGGTTCAATTAAATCCTGCCCTCCCGGGGTCAAACATTGAAAATATCACTGCATGGACATGATTTAAAATTAACTGGCAGACATCCCGTGCGCAGCCACGCCTGGCGCACGTTTCGCAAAAGCTTTATATATTTTAAACTACAACAGTGCTATACACACACTACTTTCCACTAGGTAACATTGATACTGCATAGCATGTATGACGAATCATTGCGGATATAAGTAGATAGATATGCCATAACAGATAGTCACACTAATTTACTGTCTGGCGGACGTCCCGTGCGCAGGAAACGTTATTATCCAATGACTTGTGCGACTTTTTCTCCCGCATGCCTGCAAAATCCACCAGCATGACCGGTTTGGCAGTGGGTCAGTAATGGTGTGGGGTGGCATTTCTTTGGGGGTCCGCATAGCCCTCCATGTGCTCGCCAGAGGTAACCTGACTGCCATTAGGTACCGAAATTAGATCCTCAGACCCCTTGTGAGACCATATGCTGGTGCGGTTGGCCCTGGGTTCCTCCTAATGCAAGACAATGCTAGACCTCATGTGACTGGAGTGTGTCAGCAGTTCCTGCAAGACGAAGGCATTGATGCTATGGACTGGCCCGCCCTTTCCCCAGACCTGAATCCAACTGAGCACATCTGGGAAATCATGTCTCGCTCCATCCACCAACGCCACGTTGCACCACAGACTGTCCAGGAGTTGGCGGATGCTTTAGTCCAGGTCTGGGAGGAGATCCCTCAGGAGACCATCCACCACCTCATCAGGAGCATGCCCAGGCGTTGTAGGGAGGTCATACAGGCACGTGGAGGCCACACACACTACTGAGCCTCATTTTGACTTGTTTTAAGGACATTACATCAAAGTTGGATCAGCCTGTAGTGTGTTTTTCCACTTTAATTTTGAGTGTGACTCCAAATCCAGACCTCCATGGGTTAATAAATTTGATTTCCATTGATAATTTTTGTGTGATTTTGTTGTCAGCACATTAAACTATGTAAAGAACAAAGTATTTAATAAGAATATTTCATTAATTCAGATCTAGGATGTGTTATTTCAGTGTTCCCTTTATTTTTTTGAGCAGTGTATGTATATATATATATATATATATATATATATATATATATATATATATATATACTTGCTGTGACGGATTGGCACTCACCTACCAGAGGGTGAAGTGCTCCGGTGCCTTCTGCAGCATATGTAAACAGCAATTCTATTCGATACAGCGGCACTCAGAGACTGGATACAGTGGTAAAAATCCTTTTTACTGATTCATGGTGATAAGTTGCATTCCAACGTTTCGGGGCGCAACCCGCCCCTTTGTCAAGGTGAGCAAACAAACAAACAACACTTGTTTGTTTGCTCACCTTGACAAAGGGGCGGGTTGCGCCCCGAAACGTTGGAATGCAACTTATCACCATGAATCAGTAAAAAGGATTTTTACCACTGTATCCAGTCTCTGAGTGCCGCTGTATCGAATAGAATTGCTATATATATATATATATATATATATATATATATAAAATAGGATTTCATGAGAGTCACCAATATATATAGGTTGAGTATCCCTTGTTCAAAATCACATATTTTTGGTTCCCCTACAGAGATAATGACACATATATGTATGTATATTATATATCTATATATTATATCTATATATACACATAATATTATATATGTCATTATCTCAATGTGGGATTTTGAATTTTGGACAAGGAATACTCAACCTGTTTAAGTGTGTGTGTGTGTGTGTGTGTGTGTGTGTGTGTGTGTGTATATATATATATATATATATATATATAATTAAAAAAATCACATTGGCAAACTACATATAAGAAAAATATTGGTATTTACTATGTTACAGTAACTTGTTTTGTTTAAGGATTTATAATTTTTTTAGTGTCATGGACTATTATGACAACTAGTCTTAGGCACGTGGTGTATTGAGAAGAGCGTGTCCCCCTGTACTGTATCCTCCCCTTTCTCTTCTCCCTACCTTCTAAACACAGACAGAACAGGGCCAGATTAAGGTTTGTGGAAACACCAGTGCAACTACAATACCAATATTGCAACTTATCACTAAGACACCAGGGAGCATGGTGCAAGGATGCAGCACTACCTACTGCTTTCTCAAACCTTCAGTAGGGGATGCCAGGATTCAGGAAAGTGTGGGGGAAGGGGGGGGGGGATTGTACCAGGTTGCTGTAGTTGAATTTCAGTAAAGGACTTGAGTTTGCAGCTGTGTGCCTTTATGGCCATAGTCACTTAATGTTTGTAATCCATCATTAAATGAAATCATCAACTGCTAGCACTGCTAAGCATCAATGATGGAAGACCTACAGCAGGACACATCCTGTACTCAGGGCCGTCTTTCCGTATGGGCTTAATGGGCTCTTGCCCAAGGGCCCCAGGAGTATAAGGGTCCTAGGCTGATAGCAAAGGGTCCCCTCTTTCCAGGGGTACCAGATTTTTTAAAATCGCCCATGGGGAACCAGGGATATCCGACCTCAAAGTAGTGGTCCCCATCCAAGCCTGTTAATTGCTCTTCCCAGCCAGATATCTCGGGTTCTGTCTGATTTAGAGTTTTTCTGAGGGTATAATCCAAAAGCTGTGACTCTCTCCTTTTGGTGGACATTGGCATCTTGTTTCTACTATGCCCAGAACCAGAAATATCAGCCTTCAAGCAGCTGGTCCATGCTTCAGCTCCACACGCCTAATATGCAGTTTTAGGTTTTCATTGGTGAATTGCTCTGGCACCTGAACTCTGAGCCCTAATTCCCCAGTACCTTGTGAAAAGTGGGACTCTCTAGTTTTTTATCTCATTCACAGCTAAGAAATATATTTTCAGAAACTTGAGATATCTGCAGTCAAGCAAGCTGCCCTCCCACCAGAAAATTATAAATATTAAACCCACTCCACTATCCACCCCTCCCCTACGCATTAAACACCCCCTACCACCCTAAAAGTCATGTACCAGGGCTTCTTCATTCAGCCCAATGCCCCCTTCTACAATTTAGCCCCATTTGTGCAGTAAAGGAGTAATTAGCAGAAATGACTGCTCCAGGTCCTACATGCTTAGAGGAAGATAGAACACCCCCTACCACCCGCGGGACTTCAAAGCTGCCACTGATAGCACCCCCCACCCCTACCACTGGAGGATGGGTAGGGGGCCCAGTGCATTGCTGTGCCCAGGGGCCTACACTGCTGTTAAGACAGCCCTGCCTGTACTACTCTACCTAAATGTACAATTAGAAAAAATTATAGGTTTATAGCATGAGCCAAAATTTGGCCACCTTAATGTGAGCAGACTGTCTCCTTTATGTATTTGTATTGCTAAATTCATGAAATTTAGGCAGATTCTAGATTTTGTGATCTGTTGGGTTACGGGCTCTTGAATTTTTATCAGCCTTGGGAATCAATACAGTAGTTAGGTTCCTGCTGTAAATATGTGGCTGACCTTTTACCAAATGTTATTCACAAAAATAAGTTTCCAAGAGAGCTTGACAGATCTATTCCATTACAGCAGTGGAGAAATTTCCAGTAGGCACGTGAGACACCTAGATAGGGGCAGCACTCTGACACTAGATTACTCACTATCAGTCCACAATGTCCCTATAACTACAACATACTTCCACTGTACCACATTATGAGAGGTACTCAGCTAACTGCCACTCCAGAGCAAACTAATAAGCATGTCTGAATCCCCAAAGTACGGTTTTTAGCCATCTGAAAAATATTTTTTCATTGAATAGCCTTTACCTGCACCACAGGGATTATAGTCGGTAATTAGCCGCAGGGTTTAATTGAATACCCCTTATACGTCATCTTAAATGGACTGAGGATGGGAAGTTATTAGTCATGGTAGCATGACTCCAAAATCCACCCATGCATTCCAGCCAAAACTGGCTACTACATATCTTGGTTACAGTTAAGAAAATAAAAGTAATAAGGAAAAAGAGTAAATGGTTAACCCAGAGATTCTCAAACTTAGTCCTCAAGGAACCTTAATGGTCCATGCTTTTAGCATAACTAACCTTTAGCACAGGTGACTAAATTAGTACCTCAGTCAATTTGATTTAACCATCTGTGTTCAGCCATATATATCCTTAAAACCTGGACTGTTCGGGTGCCTTGAGGACCGAGTTTGGGAAGCATTGAGTTAAGGCATGTATACTGTAAGTGACAGAGCTGGAGAGAGATTCAGCGCAACTCAAACAGAGAATAACAAGAACAGCTGAGAACAGCTGAGCTGAGACAGGAAAGGCAATTTAAGGAGAGTAGTCACAGAGTATGTCCTGCATACTGTCACGTCTGGCAGGGTTTGAGGATCCGGAAGCTGAGATTTGCCCGAGGAGGTAGCAGGCTGTGAATGAACCAGATGAGAGGGCTGGATATAGTTCCCTCGCATCGGACACAGAGCAATGAAGAACGTAGGCGAGGTTTGAGAGTCAATGGAAAGTATTTATTATGTACAGGGCTGAGGTAGAGAACCGAGGCTGAAGCACAATGGTTAAAGATGTGGCTGGAGGTGAAGAACTGCAGACTGTGATTCAAAAGACGAGACTGTAGATGATGAACTGTGGAACTGTGGATGGTAGTTGAAAACGTGGCTGGAGACAAGGACTGTGGACTGTGGTTTGGAAAACGAGGCTTGAAGATAATAATCTGCAGGCTGTGGTCAGTGGTACAAAGGCGTGGTTGGTGAAGGAGATCTGTGGAGTGTGGCTTGAAAGACGAGGCAGAAGACCCGGGGCCGACTGTGCCCAAAGAGTCTTACTGGACCGGGTTTTCCAGAAGCGCTTCCACAGGCAGTAGCAGGCAAGAAACGGCAGGGCTGCAGCAGCAACAGAGAACCGACCAAGCAGGATCAGGAGGAACCAAGATACAGCAGGAATCCTGGGAGCACAGGCTAAAGCACCTACAACAGGGTTGTAACTTGAAGCACTGGCATCCCTGTCCTAAACCAGCCCCCTTTTATAGGGAGAGCTTCCCCTGGATTGGCTGGAAGAAACAGGAAACAGGAATTATGCTTAAAACTTGGTCTCCAACATGGCGGCGCCCAGTAATGCAGACCTTTTTGCAAAGCCACATTGCTCACTGCCCCTGGTCTCCAAGCAACGGTTCAGCAAGAGCGACCCGCTCTAGCGGCGTCCCGCCGCCACGAGCGGACCCCCTCACAGCCACTACTGCTGCCCACGAATCCGGCGCAGCAGCCCACCTCCGCCGCTGCCTGCACAATGCCAAGGAAGCCAGCCCCGCGGCCCCAGCGTACCGGTAAGACTCCGGACGCTGACACATACAGGGAAAGGAGAGAACAACAGTTTACTTGTCAAATTATTTCCAGTATTTTGAAAGAGATTCTGAGTTACAGTATAATTAGTAATTGATGCTAGACTGTTAAGTGTTCCTGTTCAAGAGTCAATATTCTGTAAGAAGAATTGTTACTAATTTTCAAGTTGTCAAGAAGATATATATCTCCCTTGCCACTCTTAAAAAAATAAAAATATAAATAAAAATAACTGTAGGGATTAATAGGAAACTACAGGTTAGTGCACTTATTTTCCCCTACCTTTAGTAGAGCATATCATTCCACACTATTCTCCCTAAAGAGGCAAGAGCACTTCATACCAGTCCATGTCCCTCTCTGCACATCTCAAATTAGTTTTGGAGTCCTTAGACATTATGTGCCTGGTCGTAACTTTTTCCTTTGTATTGGTTATATCCATGCTTTGCTCTCTCTTCTGTTAAAAGTTTTCTGTGCAACATCTTATTTGAGGATGTCACTGTACTCAAGAAAATAAATTTATAAAGCCCAGGTTTTTCCCCACAGCAAGCATGTATCCCTCCACCCATACACTAATGTTGAATAAGTCTCTGGGGCCTAGTAGACAAGAATGAAAAGAATGCAAGAGATCTGTTTGGATAGATATTGAATATAAATGTTAATAAATATTTCTATTTTAATAAAAATGTTAACTTTGGCTTCAAATAAAGTATGAACAGAATAAGTTGACAACTCACAGTACCTAACTCATGACACAAAATAAAGACAACGGCTTAAAGAAAATTTGTCTGCTAAAACTAAATGTAAGCAGATCTATATGTGATATATTCCTGGTTCTACAGGAGCCAATGGATTTTGTAATTTGGGAGGCTGCAACTAGGTATAGCAGCAACACTCCTAGAAAGAAACAAGCCAGCAACAGACAAAGAGAGTTTCTGGTTGAACATGAGCAGTAGAGACTAGGAAACACAGAGGAGCAGAGTGCAGAGCAGAATGAGGTGCCACAGAGAAAAGAGACTGGACAAAGCGTATAGCTGAAGTGGTGAGGGTGACTGTCGCCACTGAGTACTCGCTGATGGTGTGCTAAATGACCACTGCAGAAACGCCAGCAGAAAATGAGGCTGAGAGTGTGTCAGCAGTTGGAGGCATAACTGAGATCCGTGGATGCTCTAAGTCAGGCATTCTCAACCACGGTCCTCAAGGCACACCAATAGTGCAGGTTTTAGTGATATCCAGGCTGCAGCACAGATGGTTAAATCAAAATAACTGAGCTACTAATTAAGTCACCTGTGTTCAAGCCTGAAGATCACTAAAACATGCACTGTTAGTGTGCCTTGAGGACCGTGGTTGGGAATGCCTGCACTAAGTAAAAGAGCTTCAGAAGGGAGACTCAAAGCTAAAGAGGTGTTTAAAAGCTACTAAGAACTGTTAAAATACATTTAGAACTTAACTTATTGAGACAAGCTATACAAAAAATGGAGTAAAGATATCCCTCTGGTATCTCAACCTGACACCTTATTCTTACATTATAAAACCACTATGAAGATATTGAACTCGACATATCTTCAAGAATTCCATTTACTTACAATACAGAATACACATTATCATCAGCTCAATGTGCACATATGATTACTGGGTATGACTGTCTAAGTCAACCAGGAAAAGGTCAACAGTGTGTAGGTCAACCCCAAAAGGTCAACAGTCACAATGTCGACAACTGAAAAAGGTTGACATGACAAAATGATTGATACAGAAAAAGGTAGACACAGGAAAAGGTCGACATGAGGTTTTTTTTTGTTTGTGCCACTTGCCATGCTTCGGGCAAGGTGCCTCACTGCACTTGGTACAGGTTACCATTCCCAATCATATTCCACATGAATAAAGTTCAAAAGTATAAAAAGTATGAATAAAGTAAAAAAAAAAAAAAATTGCCATGTTGACCTTTCCTGTGTTGACATTTTGTCCACGTCGACCTAATGACTGTCGGTTATTAGTGGTCAACCTATTGACTTTCGACCTTATCCACGTCGACCTAGCATCCAGTTACCATGATTACTGATGCCTCTGGAGAGGGTCCCAAATGCCGTTATAGTAAGTTAGCTTTTTCCACTCTCTTTGGGAATGCTGCAAGATTAAACATTTCTGGTACAGGTTGAGTATCCCATATCCAAATATTCCGAAATACGGAATATTCCGAAATACGGACTTTTTTGAGTGAGACTGAGATAGTGAAATCTTTATTTTTTGATGGCTCAATGTACACAAACTTTGTTTAATACACAAAGTTATTAAAAATATTTTATTAAATTACCTTTAGGCTGTGTGTATAAGGTGTATATGAAACATAAATGAATTGTGTGAATGTACACACACTTTGTTTAATGCACAAAGTTATAAAAAATATTGTCTAAAATTACTTTCAGGCTGTGTGTATACGGTGTATATGTAACATAAATGCATTCTGTGCTTATATTTAGGTCCCATCACCATGATATCTCATTATGGCATGCAATTATTCCAAAATACGGAAAAATCCGATATCCAAAATACCTCTGGTCCCAAGCATTTTGGATAAGGGATACTCAACCTGTATAAAAATGTTTCTTTTATGTCTAAAACCAGGCCCACTGGCTTGTTTATGTGCAAATTTTACTGGTTGGGATCTCGGACCCTCTAAGAAAAGGGCTATCCTTATGCTCACTGTGATTGTTACTATTTCAAAGAAGGCAATTTTGATTCATTGGACTTCAGGCTCGTCTCCCTATCTGTCTGAAGTGAAACACAAAATACTTCAATTCATTTATTTTACCAGAAATCGACTTTGCCTGATATAGAAAAATGTATTCATAGGTTTTATAAAATATGGGGCTTATATATTGACAAACTAGACCAGAACGGATTGGGTTGTGTCAAAATACTGACGCCGGGATCCCGACCATCAGAAGGCCGGCAGGGGGGGCAGTGGAATGAAGCCCCTTGCGGGCTCGCTATGCTTGCCACGCTACCAGCTCGGTGGCTCGCTTCTCTCGCCACAGCTTCTATTCCCACTCCATGGGTGTTGTGGCCTGTGTTTCTTCTGGCACGCCTGCGTTTTTACGAACACTCCCTGAAAGCGGTCAATTGACACCAAGAAACGCCCACTTCATGTCAATCACTCTGCGGCCAGCAGTGCGATTGAAAAGCTTCGCTAGACCTTGTGTGACACTACATCATTCATTGTAATATTACTTCGCGCATGCGCATTGCGCCACATACGCAAGCGCAGAAGTGCCATTTTTTGCCTCATCGCTGCCTAGCGAACGAAAGCAGCTAGCGATCAAGTCGGAATGACCCCCTATATCCTAACACCCAAGATCAGATCTTTCAAATGTTCAAAAAAAAAACAGAATAGTACTTGCACTGTAGTACTGAAAAGTACTTGCAATATCCGAACCATAATTACTGAGCTTAGTGGAGGATAATTCTCATTATCTCTTTTATTATAAATTACTTACAGTATGTGTCTGGAGATGTATGCTCATTTTTATGTGAATATTTAATGTATTTTCCACTCCCTCCCTCTTTCCCTTTTATACTTTACTAGTGTGTTCAATTTTTCCCTCCCTCATTTTTTATATATTTGACTCTGTAATCTATAAATTTATACTTGTATATATGTATATATATTTTAACCTGTTCTGGGAGCACCTTTTATATGATTACTTGACTTGCACTAATTGCTCTTGGTCATCCAGTTATCTGCACAGTGTTCTACATAACAAAGTACATTGAGTGAGAGAATGGATACTTTTCATACATGACCAAATGTTTGTCATTCCTTTTTACGGCCGATTATTCATTATACGTTTACACAGGATGGATTATTTTTCCTTCCTTCTTGTTTATTATTTCTATTTTATCTGTAGTTACTTATATGAACCTTTTACATTGTTCAAAATGTATCACTGCTCTTGTACACTTGTGTTTATTATATACTGTCTTGGAAAATGAATAAAACAGCATAAAAAAGTACCTTTTAGATTAAGTATATGAGAGATACTGAGAACTATTGACAGATACTGAGTATTATTTAGAGATTTTGAGATATTGAAAATATATTGAGCAGCATATTTCAATTACTGTGTAATTATGACTTGTGCAAGACATTGGATTTGTGCAGACAACGTTATACAGTATATATCTTGTTGAGCTGCTAGAGCAATAGTACCTGAGATTGTCAGGGTTCACTACGGCTGGCCGGCGGTCGGGCTCCCGGCGACCAGCATCCCGGCGCCGGGAGCCCGACCGCCGGCTTACCGACAGCTTGGCGAGCGCAAATGAGCCCCTTGCGGGCTCGCTGCGCTCGCCACGCTACGGGCACGGTGGCGCGCTACGCGCGCCACACTATTTTATTCTCCCTCTATGGGGGTCGTGGACCCCCACGAGGGAAAATAATTGTCGGTATTCCGGCTGTCGGGCTCCCGGCGCCGGTATACTGAGCGCCGGGAGCCCGACCGCCGGCAAACACAAGACCACCCGTGTAAACAGCAGCATCCAGTTTGTGTGAATCCTAAGATGAACTTTCGGACTGAGTTATTGACTCTGTGAAGTGCTGAAGATAATTGCTATATTGAAAGTTGAACTGTTTTTATTTGCCTTATCATTGCAAAGCCAAAGCTATTGCTCTCTGGCTCCAGATGCTAAGCCTATGGATTTTGCCTGTAGTGGATTACACATACATGCATGTTATTGGTAGTGATCATCCATATATAGAGTACTCCAACAACAGAACTCTGTACAGTAGGTACTTTAACCACTTGCCTGGCATGGTCGCATTAGATGCGACCATGCCTGCAAGTGCTCTATCTGACCTGGTCACACAGGATGCGACCAGTCAGATAGAGAGTGTTAGCAGTGGCAGGGAAGATATACTTCCCTTCGCTGCTACTGTCAGAGGGACCGGAAAGGTCCCTCTGCCTCCCTGCACTCTCCCCTACTGATTGCCATGCTGCCGATCACTGCTGATTAGTCAGCACGCCAGGATCCTTCCACCTCCAGAGGCTGCAGACAATGGCAGCCGCTGGGGAGTATAAATTAACCCTCCCAAGCCACACCCAGCTCCCCCCCTGTATACCTGGAGGCTGTCACGGCTTTCAAAATGAATGGTCACAATGTTTCCGATGGTCCCGATGTTCTCGATCGATGTTTCAATGTTTGGAGAGAGAAAATATTTAAAAAATATATTTTTTTTGGCTTTTTTTTTTTAAACTAAAATCATTTGAGATAGGGTTAAATTCATGTTCTTCACCTAATTCAGTCATTAAAAAACCCTACCATGTTGGAGCGGTTTTTGGCGAAATAAATCATTAGTTAAGTGGTTAAAGTGATATAGCTGACCAGTCTGAGGAATTGATAATTCTGCTGAGTATAACTCTGCGCTGCTATTGCCATATATCTGTGTTTTGCTAAGTTTATTGTGTGTGTTTAAAGCATAGTATACTGACACAATTGGGAAACTGCATTTTTTCTAATTCTAGTCAAAGTAGTGCTACAGCATTTAAGATTTAGATGCCTGTTTAACTATTAGATAGAATTATAGCCCATGGTTTATCCACTAATGTATGCAAACATCTCTGATGAATCTGCTATATTCCTTTTGTGCTGCAATTTCCTGTCATAGGTGATCATTATTTTCATAAAACAGTGACCTGCCCAGGACTTATATTCTATTACCCCTATTTTAATAAATCTACTTTTTCTGTTTATCAAGGTCATTTTACTGTGAATGGGGCTAGTTTCTCTACTACAGTCTGAGGTGGATAAAGCTTGTGGAGTTGTTGCCTGAGAAGGAAGATCTGCTGGAGATGCTGTATCAGTTGTAAGGTATCATCTATATCTGTCTTTCCTGTGTCCACTCCAACACCTGGGGTACCACACATAAATATAGACTGAACTTCACTAAAACATTACAGCTCTTGTTCAAGTCAAATTTAGATATACTGTAAATATAAAATGTACTGAGAAAAGTGATTTAAAAGGCATGATATGTTTATAATGAAGCTTAAATGAACGCATCTACCTATTAACATATTTAAGTTTCTGTTTACTAGAGAGTATCATGCTGAAATTATTGTCACATCAGAAACCTCACGCACAGCATGTCATTTCTCTGTTTCAAGCTATTAATCCATTGTTTATGCTGTAGTAAGACAATATATTCACTAATAACAGTAACTAAACACATTCTATTCAAGATTGGATAGAAACATATTTACTATACCCGTCTGAAAACACTAAGGACAAATGTAATAGTGATTTTCAGGAGCAGACGCAATTCCTGCCACACAGACATACGATTTAAAGTGGCAATAATTTTAATGGCCAAAAAAGGTTGGTTTTGCCTTTAAAATAAAAGATACACCCATAGGTCAGATCTTAATTTTTTTTAACTGCTTTGCTGCTGAGGGATTCTGCACCCATGGTATTGAGCCCATTTGGCAATGACTGTGCTAATCACATTCCGACATCAATGTCCCATTATTTTTAATGCAGTACCCACACAAACTATACTTTTTTTTTTTTTAATGGATGACGTGGATTTTTCAGAAAAATTTAGTCTTGTAGCTCCTTCTAACATGCTGAAAAAAATGTGAAGTGGCCAGCAGCTTAAACATGTGTTTGCAAACATTTGTGACAAATTCTCTGAATTTTATTACCAGATAGATTCAGGGATGGTTACAGGTAATTTTCAGTGTGCGGAAGGGAATTTGGGGGTGGGGATTTGCACCCCCCTTCCTCTTTGTTTGTCTGTCTATGACCCCTCCCCCTTCCAGCACCTGATATATAATTATCTCCAGGTATGATTGAGCAGCTTCCAAATTGTTTGTCTGCTTGTGAGCATGAGGCATTGAATGGGAGCAGCATTTGGAAGGCATGCTGTTCCTTGTAGTGCCAATGGGAGATCCTGGGGGTGGCTCCCTGGTAAGTTAGCTCTCTGTCTGGAAATGTTTTAGTAATGACCTTTATCATGAGGCGTACTGTGACAAATTACATGGCCCAATGTGGGCACTGCTATTAAGTAGTTAGGACTGCTGTATCAGAGAAGCCGTGAAGTGGCCAGCAGCTTAAACATGTGTTTGCAAACATTTGTGACAAATTCTCTGAATTTTATTACCAGATAGATTCAGGGATGGTTACAGGTAATTTTCAGTGTGCGGAAGGGAATTTGGGGGTGGGGATTTGCACCCCCCTTCCTCTTTGTTTGTCTGTCTATGACCCCTCCCCCTTCCAGCACCTGATATATAATTATCTCCAGGTATGATTGAGCAGCTTCCAAATTGTTTGTCTGCTTGTGAGCATGAGGCATTGAATGGGAGCAGCATTTGGAAGGCATGCTGTTCCTTGTAGTGCCAATGGGAGATCCTGGGGGTGGCTCCCTGGTAAGTTAGCTCTCTGTCTGGAAATGTTTTAGTAATGACCTTTATCATGAGGCGTACTGTGACAAATTACATGGCCCAATGTGGGCACTGCTATTAAGTAGTTAGGACTGCTGTATCAGAGAAGCCGTGAAGTGGCCAGCAGCTTAAACATGTGTTTGCAAACATTTGTGACAAATTCTCTGAATTTTATTACCAGATAGATTCAGGGATGGTTACAGGTAATTTTCAGTGTGCGGAAGGGAATTTGGGGGTGGGGATTTGCACCCCCCTTCCTCTTTGTTTGTCTTGTAGCTCCTTCTAACATGCTGAAAAAAATGTAATCAAAATGGGCAAGAAAGAGTTTGTTTGTAAGTGAAATTTCAAGAAAGTTCATTAAGTCAAAGGTTTTTTTTTTTTTTTTAGAAATACAAACAGAAATACTTTGATATTTGCTGCGGCATTAATCCACCTTTCCAAAATGTCAGATAAGCAGGATTCTAGACTAAGGTTTTCATAACACAATCTGTACTTGAAATTACTGTTTTTGCTAATTTTCAGTCTTGAATTAATGGCAAAGCAATAATATGGTAGCCCAACAATACCTATCATTTTTAAATTAGAAATCGTAAGTATTTAATGAGGGGACCCGTTTCTTATTTGACACAAAATGAGAAACCGCTCTTATCGCTGGTTATCACCAGACAATGGGGCATATTCATGAAGCAGTGTAAAGGGTGGAGAAGTGAGCCAGTGGAGAAGTTGCCCATGGCAACCAATCAGCATTGAAGTAACATTTATAGTTTGTATACTTTAAAATTATACAGAGCAGCTGATTGGTTGCCATGGGCAACTTCTCCACTGGCTTATTTCTCCACTCTTTTCACTGCTTCATGAATAGATCCCAATAACTACTAAGAGGGTAAACCCTGCTTTCAAACTAGAGTGGCTCCACATGTTTGAATATATGGTGGAGATAGGGCATAATTATGGAAATTTACTCTTTTTTTTTTTTTAGGAAAGGATGATACCAGACAATGGGGTAAATTTACTAAAGCTTCTAAAACAGAATTTAGGTGATATTGCCCATAGCAACCAATCAGATGCTGTCTATCATTTCTCTATTGCTTTTTAGAAAATGATAAACAGCATCTGATTAGTTGCTGTGGGCAACATCACCAATTCTCTGTTTTAGAAGCTGTAGCAAATGTACCCCTATAGCTGCAAACAGGCTGCCACTTTTTTCAAAATGAAACTTCTCTCTTTAAAACAGGGTTGCTCCATCTCTACACGTGCTGGAATGAAGGATATTTGCCACATAGGTTCTGCCACCCTATGCCGCCTTGTGCCGGCTCAGCCCTCTAAACATGTGCAGTCATTCTGTCATACCCAGCGTGCATGGGGCCGCCAGCTTTAGGAAGTAGAGCACTGCCCATAATTAGAGCTCTGCCTGGAAACTTGGGGGCAGATGTACTAAGCTTGAAAAGAGTGCAGAAATTCCCATGACAACCAATCAAAATTTAGGTAACATTAGAATTTGCAAACTATAAAATTATATAGAGCTGCTAATTGGTTGCCATGGGCAACTTCTTCAGTAGTGCAACTGACTGCAGGGTGCCTTTCTAGGCAACCTGCAAGCCTCATACAAAAGCCGTGGGGCAGCAACATTGCTGTCCCTAGGGCCCTGGATCACGGTACTTCTAACACATTCCTAGTTCTGGCACTGATGCACCCAAACCCTTGCAGTACTTAAGTAAGTGATGACATCACACGTGTAACAACATCCACTTTCCCCTGATTACTGAGTACTTGTGGGAGCAGGTTTTTTAATGTCTCCCGAAACTGCAGATAAGGCGTGAAACTCAATTTTAAAGGTACATTTAGCTATATTTAAAATGTGAAAAAAGGCTATACATTAACATCACTAAATCATCAAATTCAATCAACATATTAGTAAGAAAATAATAACAAAACTTTTGTTGTAATGAAATAATAATAATGAAATTAAATGGTTACTTCTAAATGGTTACTTCTAATGCAGTAGACTTAGTCACTATGTAGTGTAATTCTCTTGAAATGTGTTTTTGTCTTTGCTGGACTGGCTTGAACCCATCCGGTTAGTGTGTGGGTTGTCTTAAGAACACACTTATTTGTCATGTTCCAACCATATGTCTATGTTGTCTGCTTAGAGAACATAATAATCCTCTGAAATTAATTCAGTTTATCGTGGTAAATAAATGATAACTCAAATGAGATCTGCAAAACCTGCAATCATCAGAGCATTGTGTGGCTTCTGATAAATCAACTTGTCTGTGCCCATGTTATATTTTCTTATTGTGGATGTTTTGGGCTTTTCATTCAAGTTGGTCTCAGTATTAAGTGGGGAACTATTTGGACTCCAATAGCCTATATAACACAGAGAGCACTACAATTCAATAACAGGTTGAGATCAGGCACCTCTATCCGAAATCCAATATTTGTTTTTTTAGTGCGATTGAGATAGTGACACCTTTGCTTTCTCATGGTTTGTTCCATGCACAAAATTATAAAAAATAAAAAAATATTATATAAAATTGCCTTCAGGCTATGGGGGGAATTCAATTAGCCCTGGTAATTTACAGCAGCTAACTGATACTGTATGCTGCCAATTTTTAAGCTTTTTTTCTGGGATCTGCTAAGGTTTCCAAAACAAAATCCCCCAACAAGTGCTGTTTTTTCTAGAGATGAGCGGGTTCGGTTCCTCGGAAACCGAACCCCCCCCCGAACTTCACCCATTTTACACGGGTCCGAGGTATACTCGGATTCTCCCGTATGGCTCGGTTAACCCGAGCGCGCCCGAACGTCATCATCCCGCTGTCGGATTCTCGCGAGATTCGGATTCTATATAAGGAGCCGCGCGTCGCCGCCATTTTTCACTCGTGCATTGGAAATGATAGTGAGAGGACGTGGCTGGCGTCCTCTCACTTTGTTTCAGGGGGCTGCATATCTTTATTTGGGGGCCAGCAGTATTATAGGAGGAGTACAGTGCAGAGTTTTGCTGACCAGTGACCACCAGTATTATACGTTGTCTGCCTGAAAAACGCTCCATATCTGTGCTCAGTGTGCTGCATATATCTGTGCTCACACTGCTTTAATGTGGGTACTAGGGACCACCAGTATATTATATAGGAGGAGTACAGTGAAGAGTTTTGCTAACCAGTGACCACCAGTATACGTTGTCTGCCTGAAAAACGCTCCATATCTGTGCTCAGTGTGCTGCATATATCTGTGCTCACACTGCTTTACTGTGGGTACTGGGGACCACCAGTATATTATATAGGAGGAGTACAGTGCAGAGTTTTGCTGACCAGTGACCACCAGTATTATACGTTGTCTGCCTGAAAAACACTCCATATCTGTGCTCAGTGTGCTGCATATATCTGTGCTCACACTGCTTTATTGTGGGTACTGGGGACCACCAGTATATTATATAGGAGGAGTACAGTGCAGAGTTTTGCTGACCAGTGACCACCAGTATACGTTGTCTGCCTGAAAAACGCTCCATATCTGTGCTCAGTGTGCTGCATATATCTGTGCTCACACTGCTTTATTGTGGGGACTGGGGACCAGCAGTATTATATAGGAGGAGTACAGTGCAGAGTTTTGCTGACCAGTGACCACCAGTATTATACGTTCTCTGCCTGAAAAACGCTCCATACCTGTGCTGCATTGTAGTATATAGCAGGAGTACAGTGCATAATTTTGCTGACCACCAGTATATAATATATAGGAGTACGGTACAGAAGGCCACTGCTCTACCTACCTCTGTGTCGTCAAGTATACTATCCATCCATACCTGTGGTGTATTTCAGTTTTGCACAGTTTGCTGACCACCAGTATATAATATATAGCAGTACGGTACAGTAGGCCACTGCTCTACCTACCTCTGTGTCGTCAAGTATACTATCCATCCATACCTGTCGTGCATTTCAGTTGTGCGCAGTATATATAGTAGTAGGCCATTGCTATTGATAATGGCATATAATGCCACACATTAAAAAATGGAGAACAAAAATGTGGAGGGTAAAATAGGGAAAGATCAAGATCCACTTCCACCTTGTGCTGAAGCTGCTGCCACTATTCATGGCCGAGACGATGAAATGCCATCAACGTCGTCTGCCAAGGCCGATGCCCAATGTCATAGTAGAGAGCATGTAAAATCCAAAACACTAAAGTTCAGTAAAATGACCCAAAAATCAAAATTAAAAGCGTCTGAGGAGAAGCGTAAACTTGCCAATATGCCATTTACGACACGGAGTGGCAAGGAACGGCTGAGGCTCTCGCCTATGTTCATGACTAGTGGTTCAGCTTCACATGAGGATGGAAGCACTCATCCTCTCGCTAGAAAACTGCAGTGCCACTCCTAGATGGGCCAGGTGTTTGTGTCGGCCACTTGGGTCGCTTAGCTTAGTCACACAGCTACCTCATTGCGCCTCTTTTTTCTCTGCATCATGTGCTGTTTGGGGACTATTTTTTTGAAGTGCCATCCTATCTGACACTGCAGTACCACTCCTAGATGGGCCAGGTGTTTGTGTCGGCCACTTGTGTCGCATAGCTTAGTCACACAGCTACCTCATTGTGCCTCTTTTTTTCTTTGCATCATGTGCTGTTTGGGGACTATTTTTTTGAAGTGCCATCCTGTCTGATACTGCAGTGCTACTCCTAGATGGGCCAGGTGTTTGTGTCGGCCACTTGGGTCGCTTAGCTTAGCCATCCAGCGACCTCGGTGCAAATTTTAGGACTTAAAATAATATTGTGAGGTGTGAGGTGTTCAGAATAGACTGAAAATGAGTGGAAATTATGGTTATTGAGGATAATAATACTATGGGATCAAAATGACCCCCAAATTCTATGATTTAAGCTGTTTTTGAGGGTTTTTTGTAAAAAAAAAACACCCGAATCCAAAACACACCCGAATCCGACAAAAAATTTTCAGGGAGGTTTTGCCAAAACGCGTCCGAATCCAAAACACGGCCGCGGAACCGAATCCAAAACCAAAACACAAAACCCGAAAAATGTCCGGTGCACATCACTAGTTTTTTCAGGGCAACAATCACAAAAACACATACTGTAGGTCTGGAAAATTATGTGTTTTCACCTGAAAATGGGATTTTGTTCAGGAGAAAAAAAATGGTTTTAAATTCAATTACCTAAAAAACAGCCAACATAGCGCAGTAAACCTCATTTTTTTGTCCAGAAATGTTTTGCCCACAATTGAATTTCCCCATATGTGTATAAAGATGAATATGAAACATAAAGGCATTTTGGATTTAGACTTGTGTCACATCCCCAAGAAATCTCATTAAGGTAAGTAAATATTTTAAAAAAAGTGACTGGTCTGGCACTAAATGTGGTTTGTGTGTGAAAGGAAATGGAGCCAGGAGTCTGACAGAAAGCATAAAGTCAGACCTACCTAAGCACAAAACTGCCAGAACATGACCGCTCTGCAGCTGATAGGCAGAGCTGCTAATCCCTGCTGCAGTGGGAGAGTGAGTTGCTGTGAGAGATGTGAGGTGAACATACACGGCTAAATGTAATAGCATGCAAGCTGCCGGAAGTGCGGGACTGTGAGAGTCTGCCCGCATTTTTAAAGCAGCAAACATTTACAAGGCTAGACCAACTGAAAATAACTGTATTCCATGCACTTTTAGATTATATACTAAACTTTTGAATAGCATGTACCATGCCTTTAAAATCTAGGATTTTTCTTTGCGTCACCCTGTCTATCTCGTCCTATGCATACATGAAATTAGGAAAAACTTTGTGTCAGTGTTGGAAAGTGTAATTTTTACACTTTCTGTTTAGATCTCTAATGTTTGTGTCACATGAAGGAAGCATTAATTTATAAGACCAGGCCTTCCTATTTTAGATATCAGGCACATTGAGCCCTTTGCTATTCTAGGCTCCCCTTCTTTCTTTGTCTCACTTGTTATATTTAAGAAAATTAGATGTTTTCCATTTCTCCTTTTAATACATGTTATAAACGGGATGAGGTTAAGATGCCGGCTGTCAGAATCCTGGCAGTTGAAATACCAATGTCAGAATCCCGACACCCATCGAAATCCCAACATTGGAATCCCAATAAGGTCAGGATACCGATGCCAGAACTCCAACAGCCAGTATCCCGACCAATGTAAGTATAGCTGGTGAGCATGGGTTAGTGCCGGGGGTGTGGGGGGTAGGTTTAGCCGACACCAGGGGGGTTAGGGTTAAGCTGTGTGGGGTGGGAGGTTAGGCTACGGACAGGAGGGGTAGGGATATGCACGACCAGGGGGAGGTTAGATTTAATCACTAAGGAGGGAACACTCAGAAGCACCCACGGAAACCATCTGCGCTGCCCCAGTTGCCGCCAGTCGCAGCAGCCCCCGCAGTACATTGAGAAGCGCTGGGAGCTGCGGAGTTCCGTTACAGTTCAGTGTAAAAAATAAACCACCAAAAATGGCCACCGCCAAGGAGCAGACAGATGCTTGAGGTCACATTTGACCTCTAGTGCCTGTCTCCCCAGTGGCGGGCATTTTAAGGTTTTTTTTTTACACTGCACTGTACGGAACTCCGCAGCCCCCAGCGCGTCTCAGTGCACTGCAGGGGCTGCGGCGGCTGGCGGCAACTGGGACAAACTATCAACATGCCACCCTCTCCCCCAGGACACAGTGTGTGTGACACCAGGCCTCCCTCCCCCAGGACCCAATGTATGTGTGTGTGTGACACCAGGACCCCCTCCCCCAGGACCCACTGTATGTATGCGTGTGTGACACCAGGCCCCCCTCCCCCAAGATCCACTGTATGTATGTGTGTGTGACACCAGACCTTCCCTCCCATATTTTGTTGGCAACGCGCATGGAACCCCTGGCAATGTGCTGGAGATCCCTTACGACGCGCATGAAACCTCTTGCAATGCGCAGGAGACCCCTATGAGCATGGAACCCAGAGCATGAAACTCTTGACCCCTGACAACGTGCATGAAACCTTTGGCAATGAGCATGAGACCCCTGACAACAGACAGGTAATTTAAAAGTAATTACAAGCCTTACTGTTTTGCATCATTTGTGAGGGGCATTATTTTGTGTGGGGCATAAAATGGTGTCAGGGTCACAACTGTGTGGCATATTGTGTAATGGGTATTACAGTGTGTGGCATATTGCGTAATGGGCATTACGGTATGTGGCATAATGTGTAATAGGCATTATGGTGTGTGGAATAATGTGTAATAGGCATTACGGTGTGTGGCATAATGTGTAATGGGCATTAAGGTGTGTTGCATAATGTTTAATGGGCATTAGTCAGTGCTGTGGCCGCCCGTTCATTCCCGCTGCCACCTCCTGCCGAGCACCCACCAGCAAAACATAAATCGGCACCTACTGTATGGTTAGGGTTAGGCTGTGGGAAGGGAGGGTAAGGGGGTAGGGGACAGGGTTAGCATAGTAAACTCAACCCTGTCGGGATTTCATACTTCAGGAAGCCGGCATCAGTATTTTGACTCCCGGCATTCCTTCCAGCGGTCATTCAATCTGAATCTGATATAAATATGTATAGGTCACATAACATGCTATTTTCATATTCATCCACACTAAATACATTCCAAAAAACTAAATCTAAAGAATAATAACAGTGGAGTACATTAGTAAAAGTAGAAGCTCAATTTGAAAAAAAAGAATGGATAGTTTTGTTTTGGCAACATGCTCCTTAAATTATAACAGACCGCATCACCGTATGGTGCAGTTACTTCAAGATGCTAAGATTTTGTGTGAATGCATATTTAGCCTTTCATTCTTTCTTTCTTTAACTTCATGCTAAAGTCTAGTGTTACAAGCAAGCTTTCATTAGGGAGAAAACAAGTGCGTAAGTACCCAGAATTCTACCTATTTTGAAAAAAAATTGTATAATTTCTTTTCCCCGAAAGCATGAGAAATGGACAGAAAGTCTGGGTGGTGAAATTAAAACCAGAGAAAAATCAAAGCTTTTGTTCTAATTAGTGGGAAACCTGAAACACCACTTGCCAGTAGCTGTCTTTATTTTCATGATGCTTATTTAAATTTGCAAAAATGCAAAATGACCCAGAGACACATTCCAGCAGGCCGGCCCCATATTTGTCAACATCTGGCACAAAATCAATCTGAAATGTAAACTGATTTTGTTCAAATCCGGGAAAGCTGTTATTGAATATTTACTATGGTCGAGTAATTAAGTGACAGCTATGTACTTAATGAGGTTTTTATTTTATGAGCCACTGGAAAAAACACAACAGAATTAAAGTATTAAGTTGACTAATTATTATGGTATTATTCGTTGCCACTTTCTCATTTTCGAGTTGGGGATGAATTGACCAAGAAAATCTTTGCTGACACTTATTTTACCACTCAGTTTCTGGGCTTGTCAATACAGCTTCACGTGTCTGTTGGACTGGCGGTATGTTCAGTACAGGTTGCAAATTTGACATTTAAAGTTGGTTGAGATTGTACTGTTAACTGTTTGTTTTCCAGAAACTTTACAAAAAATAAAAATAGATATTGAAAATCTGTCAAAAGCAAACTTGTTAAAATGTATTATTTTGCTAAATATTTATGCATTTAGTTATTTGAATTTCTGCAGCACCATCCTAACCGATAACTGCACCTTCAATATGCTAGTAGTGTAAGCAGTCAGAATTCATACCGTCTTAAGAGGAAATACTGGCATGCATGTCATTGGGCCCATCTGATGGCAAATTAAAGTTTAGCGGGATATAGCGAAAGAGAGTCCATCATAGCATTATTGGCCCCAATACACACACAAACACATACTGTACACATGCCTCTAAGTTAGCCTATATTGGTTTATTAGCAAGCTTCCACCTACTGGATGTCTATTCTAAAACTGGCATCTGTGCAATCTGACTGCTTGGAATGAAAATTTGGTAATGGCCCTCATTCCGAGTTGTTCGCTCGCTAGCTGCTTTTAGCAGCATTGCACACGCTAGGCCGCCACCCTCTGGGAGTGTATCTTAGCTTAGCAGAATAGTGAACGAAAGATTAGCAGAACTGCTAATAAATAATTATTTGCAGTTTCTGAGTAGCTCCAGACCTACTCACAGATTGCGATCAGCTCAGTCCGTTTAGTTCCTGGTTTGACATCACAAACATGCCTTGCGCTCGGCCAGCCACTGCCCCATTTCTCCAGACACTCACGCGTTTTTCCCTGACATGCCTGCGTTTTTTATCACACTCCCGGAAACCGCTCAGTTACCACCCAGAAATGCCCCTTTCCTGTCAATCACTCACCGATCAGCAGTGCGACTGAAAAGCACCGCACGAACAACAGCAAAACTGCTAATTTTTTAGTTAAATACCTAAGCGCATGCGCCCTGCGTACCATGCGCATGCGCATTTAGCAACAAATCACAGCATAGCGAAAATCGTCAACGAGCGAACAACTCGGAATGACCACCAATGTATGGGAGCAGATGACAATCGACCATTTGCTCCCAAACACTGAAAACAGACAAAAACGGTCATTGATGTGAATTGGATAAGTCACGGAATTAACCAATTTGTCTGTACACCAGAATTACTGGCCTCGGCTACGAATCTGAGACAGTCATCCTGAGAAAACTAAATGTTACTCTGTGACCGATGGTCCCACAGAGTAATCCAGTGCTGCGCCCCTTGGACGCATCAGTGGATCACAGAAGAAGCCAGGAGGAGGCTATTTACACCAGACACCTCTTGCTGTCTTAGCACATTAGTTGTACAGTATTACAGAGCTGCTTCTCTGTGGCTGTGCAGTACCGTACAACTATGAATTAGGCCCATATTATGCAATCTGACTTAATTGCCTGTAATTTTAAATATCTCAATAATTCCTCTAAAAGTACATTAAAGCTTTGTTTATGGTGTTGTCTTCTATATGACATGTATAATTATCTGATTAATGATGCTTGTACGTCATCTTCAAAAAGCCGAGTTTTTGTTAGTACCCGTCTAATATCAGAGACACCAAGCTAATTGCTTTGTCTGTTTAGAGCTCTGTGTTCTTTTGAAAAGATGAATTTAGGTTCTCCACATGAAAAAGGGTCATAAACTTAGTATCAGGACCCATATTGTGTTCTGTGACAGCATTGATATGTGTACAGCATGTAGGAGATGACTTTCTCTCTTCCTTCCTTACCCTGTCATTGGCAGCTCTAACCTTACATAGTGCGAGTGACATGACTTGCTATGTTTAATTCTCACTTTGCTATGCTGATTCCCAGCTTCCTTGCTCTCAAACAAATAAACCATATTTCCATTGACACATATTGTTCATTTCATTGTGATTTCCTGTTTTATCATAGAGAGGTAGAACACAGTGCTTCCTTCTCATGCCCTTGACTGCTCTGCTTCTGAGTGTTAGAATTTTCCATTGTATGAAATGAGCAAAGTATGCTAAACATAACATTACCAATGTCAGTTATTACATTCAGATCTCTGTTCCATTCACGTGTGAATTAAAAAATACATTGGTTATAACTCCGTTAATAGTATCATGCATGTAGATATAAAAGTTTATGTACCACTATCTCGTGATTTGTCCATTAATCTGGCCTTTTTCTATAGAAGACGTAAATTGACATTTATAAACTGGCAAAATAGTGGGATGCAGTGCATTTAACATTTCATGGCTTCAAGTGACAGATAAGAGGGTTCTCTGCTAAATCACCAATGAGCACATGAAAAAACCTCAGATAGCACCATACATGTAAATGTTAGCAGTTTTCAGATGAGTTTCTGAAATGAGAATCAAAGAATGGAGAGGGTGCAGTCACTGGAGCATTTTATGGTAATGTGATTTAATTTAATACATAAATGCACAGTGTTCATGTGATCTGTTTCCGGATCAGCCAATAATGAATTCGACAAGTGAACACATTGAAAAACTTTTTTGACTGTTGGTGGTAAAATGCTGTAACAGTTTACAGGAATAGGGGGAATATATATATGTGTGTATATATATATATATATATTAGTATGTTCCCTTAGTGCGCTCTTATTATACACTACTGAAATGTCTAATTACTTTATGTCAGTTAGTGTCTGAGTTTACTAACATAAATACTATTATATTTCCAAACGGGAAAGCAAGCTTCAACACAGAGAGAATCCTTTGTCGGTAAGGATCAAAAATAGATAAAAGAAGAAATATCTCTATGGAGCGCTCTTATTCTATAATCTGATATAATTAGATGACTGTTGGTGGATGTTATATAAAGAGAGGATGACCTTACACATTTATACACCCATATTAGCAGAGCCGGCCTCAGCCAATTTGATGCCCTAGGCAAAATTTTGTCTGGTGCCCCCTAGCTCCGCCGCTAGTTCTGCATCTGTACCTGCAACGCTCAGGTAGTGGGGCCCACCGGGGGGTTACCCTGTGGGCCAGTTCAACTCTGCACAATGCCACACAGTAATGACCATAATACATATAATTCCACACAGTAAAGGAACCTTACACATATGCCCCACATTAGTAATGCCCATAATACACATATACTGCCACAGATACTGCCACACTTGCTGGTTATACAAAAAGATCAGTATCAAACATGTAGAAACTGTCCATTCTCTTCACTATTCAGTGTGTTTGCTGGTGTCTGTTACTCCCGTTAACTGCATGCACTTTACTTTATACTGCGGGAGCTAAATGCTCTGCCCTCCAGTCTGATGTGTCCGAAAGTCACGCTGCACTGATGTTTCATATAGAAATAGCACAACGCAACTTGCTGACCACGTTACAGTGCTAGATGGCAGGGGAATTTTACGGTATGGACTGACTAGGAAATAAAGTGTGGGGAGAACACTGCCCATGTTATGTCCCTGCAGCATCCTGGGGTTTGCACAAGGATAAGGGACACACACAGGATGGTAGGGTCCCCCTCCCCCATGTGCACAAGCAGTATAGGTGATGTCAGGTTTCTGTGAAGCAGTCTTCCAAAATACACATGTGATAAGAAGCCATCCAGTAATAACCTTATATAGTCAGTAAAAATGTCACAGGTCCAGGAATTGCATTTACTGGGCTTCTGCTGTCTGTCTGAGGTCTCACAAGTCAGGGGCATTCAAGCATGTCGGAGGAAGTTTAAGGCACAGTGTGCATTTTTTTTGACAAATGTAAACAGCAGTGTATACAAGTACTGATTGAATACATTTGGAAAGTAACAGTTAGTTTGCGGACTGTCCCTCTCAGCATGAGATACTGCAGGGACATGCTTGGATGCCCCTAGACATGCTTGAATGCCCTAGGCAAATGCCTAGCCTGCCTATAGCTAAGGCCGGCTCTGCATATTAGAATCACATATATCTCTTTATTAAAAGATTTTGATTTAAAACTTATCATAAAACTTTTACTTTTCTTTTACATTGGAGATACAATTGTATATTTCAACATTATTTGTATAAGGAAAAAAACAACAATATAATGAGCTTTCACCCAACGCGTTTCGTCTATATCGACTTCTTCAGGGGTGTTCTTCAGGGTGCAATCCAAAAACAAAAAATATATAAAACAAGCATGAATAAGAAGGAACATTGATGCAGAGAAGAATATGCATATCACAATATGGTCATATTATCCCTATTTGAACAAACTGATATTGTATGTGACAATGATTTTATGAGTTATACAAGAAACTGCTTACATACTCTCTTGCACATTATTAAAAATTATTTTAAAGACCATCAAAACACATTATGATAATAGTTGTCTGCTGAATCACTCCATAATCAGTAAGCCAGACAATTGACCCATCAGTATAATTGTACTCACTTCTAAATAACAGCTCTCTGTTTATATTGGAATAACTGTAGTATTCAAAAGGTATGAAGTTCTAATTGAACCAAAGTTGTACCTGTATATGTATGTATATATATATATATATATATATCCACACAATAGGCACGGCACTCCAGGGACTCGTTCCAATGAAGCTTTTATTAAGGTGCTGTTATCAGATAACAGCACCTTAATAAAAGCTTCATTGGAACGAGTCCCTGGAGTGCCGTGCCTATTGTGTGGATATGCTGAGGAATATTGCACTGGACACCGGGACCAGTTGGTGAGAAGCGTGGAGTGCCGGCTGAATTGTATGCTTATATATATATATATATATATATAGTCCACTGTTGCTGCGAAAGCAGAACTGCACGTCACTCCATTGAATGAAAAAAGCCTTTAATGAGTTTCTGAGTTCAAAACTTCACGTCATGCACAGTAGGAAAAAAAACAGCCTGCCTGTAATATCTACGGCTCGTTTCGGGACCTAGCATGGTCCCTTCGTCAGGATAGAATGTGGCTGCTATGGTCAGTGAAAAAAGACATTCTGTGAAGGAAAATAAGAAAATTCTCCAAGATACATATATATATATATATATATATATATATATGTGTGTATATATATATATATATATATATATATATATATAGTAACACTGTAAGGGAACAAGGTGCCGTTTCGTGGGGTAAATGTCAGCTATGCAGCAGCTGAGGAATCACACAAGTCCAGTGTGTGGTGCAACTGGTCACGACCAGTTTTATTAAACAGAAAACAAAACAAACATCAAAAGAAAATACCTTGCCTGTCCGGCACTAACTAAACATAAGACGTTCCTAACTGTCTCTAAACAAAAACACAGAGTTTTCCAACCAACACTGTATGGCTCACTTGTGTAAGGAAGCGTATTTCTCTCACAGAGATCCTGCAGTCTTCCCAGGCAGTCTGCACACACTAATCAGGCTAGCAGCCCTATAACCCACTTACACAGCTGAAACCTTGATTAGCCCTCTGTGAGGACAAAGACCCAAACTGGGCCCAATGTCTGGAACTTGCCCTATCTCTCTTTCAGGGCCCTTATGCAGCTTTTCCAATAAACTGAAAAGGTTCTGACAAAACAAAACATTTTCCTAATACATGTAAGACAAGAACCTGGGACAAACATACCTGCTCTCAAACATTATTCCAGTGTTCTTGTCACATATCCCCCTCCCCTGTTTCGACCTAGGGGCCGGAACACTTGTAGCCCCCAAACAGAAGATGCGGGACAATGCATCTGCGTTGGCCAATTGTGTACCCGGTCTATGTTCGACAGTAAACTTAAAATCCTGCAATGCTAGAAACCATCTAGTTACACGAGCATTCTTGCCTCTATTTACATACATCCATTTTAAAGGGGCATGATCTGTCACTAGTCTGAATTGTCTACCCAAGAGGTAATATCTCAAGGTATCTAGTGCCCACATAATGGCCAAAGCTTCCTTTTCCACAATGGCATACCTTTTTCCATGCTCATTGAGTTTCCTACTCAAATAAATGATAGGGTGTTTGTCCCCATCTCTGGTTTGGGACAGCACAGCCCCTATCTCTACCTCTGAGGCATCTGTCTGTACCACAAATTCTTTTGAAAAATCTGGTGTTATCAATACAGGTTGTGAACACAAAGCCACTTTTAACGCTTGGAACGCTTTTTCTGCATCATGGTTCCATTTCACCATATTTGACTGCTTCCCTTTGGTAAGGTCTGACAACGGCACTGCTGTGGTAGCAAAATTGGGAATAAACCGTCTATAGTACCCAGTTATTCCCCAAAAAGCCCTTACCTGTTTTTTATTCACTGGACGAGGCCAGTTTTGAATAGCATCAATTTTATTCAATTGCGGCCTAATCAGACCTCTGCCTATGGTGAAGCCCAAGTATTTGACCTCCTCCATTGCGAGGCAGCACTTCTTTGGGTTAGCAGTTAACCCTGCCTCTCTGATTGAGTCCAGTACTGCTTGTACTTTAACCAAATGGGACCCCCAGTCTGTACTGTGAATTACCACATCATCCAAATAGGCAGCTGCATATTTTCTATGGGGCCTCAAAATTTTATCTATCGCCCGTTGAAAGGTTGCTGGAGCCCCATGCAACCCAAAGGGTAACATCTTATACTGGTACAGCCCCTCCGGAACCAAAAAGGCTATTTTTTCTTTTGCGCTATCAGATAAAGGTATTTGCCAGTAACCTTTGGTCAGGTCCAACGTGGTGAGAAACCTGGCGGTTCCCAGCCTTTCTATAAGCTCATCCACACGGGGCATGGGGTATGCATCAAACTTGGACACCTCATTTAACTTACAAAAGTCATTACAGAAGCGTATGCTACCGTCTGGCTTCGGGATGAGAACTATGGGACTGGACCACTCACTGTTAGATTCCTCTATGACTCCAAGTTCTAACATGGTTTTAACTTCTTTAGAAACAGCTTCTCGCTGAGCTTCAGGAATCCTATATGGCTTTAAATGGACCCTGACCCCTGGTTATGTGACAATGTCATGTTTTATTATGGTCGTTCGGCCAGTCAGCTCTGAAAATATCTCCCTATTTTGGATGAGAAATTCTTTAAACTGATTGTTCTGATCAGATGATAATGTCTCTGACACCTTTACTGCTGGAAGCAACCGAGGTGAAGACACCGAAGGGCAAGGCTCCGCTGACAGAGACAACCTATCTTTCCAGGGTTTGATTAAGTTAACATGATAGATTTGTTCGGGTTTTCTCTTTCCCGGTTGGTATATGTTGTAATTAACCTCATTCACTTTTCCCCTAATCTCAAATGGACTCTGCCATTTAGCTAAGAACTTGCTTTCCACAGTGGGTACCAAAACAAGAACTCTATCTCCAGGAGCAAATTCCTGTATCTTGGCACTCCGGTTATATACCCTCTGTTGAGCACTTTGGGCCTGTTCCATGTGCTCTCTGACAATAGGTACCACGGCTGCAATCCTATCCTGCATTTGTGTTACATGTTCAACAACGCTTCTATAAGGAGTGGCCTGTCCTTCCCATGTCTATTTGGCAATGTCCAACAGCCTTCTGGGGTGTCTACCATACAATAAATCAAATGGAGAAAACCCCGTAGAGGACTGAGGAACTTCTCTGATGGCCATTAACAAGTAGGGCAACAAACAATCCCAGTTTTTCCCATCTTTATCAACAACCTTTTTTAACATACTTTTTAATGTTTTATTAAATCTTTCCACCAACCCATCAGTTTGGGTATGGTAAATGGACGTACTGAGGTGAGTGACCTTAAATAATTTGCACAATTCTTTCATGATCCTTGACATAAATGGAGTACCTTGGTCAGTCAAAATTTCTTTTGGTATTCCCACTCTACTAAAAACCTGCACCAGCTCCCTAGCTATCGCCTTGGTTGTGATAGTGCGTAAAGGGACAGCCTCAGGATATTGAGTGGCATAGACCATTATTACCAGGATATACTGATGGCCCCGAGCGGACTTTAACAAGGGCCTCACGAGATCCACGGCTATTCTGTCAAACGGGACCTCTATAATAGGCATGGGAACTAGTGGGCTCCTGAAATGGGGTATAGGTGCATGATACTGGCATTCAGGACAGGAAGAACAATATTCAGACACTTCTTTATAAACCCCTGGCCAAAAGAACCTTTGTAAAACTCTTTCAGTGTTTTTTTCTGCCCCTAAATGTCCTGCTGTAACGCGACTATGAGCTAAATCTAGTACTGTTCTCCGATAAGGCTGGGGAACTACCAGCTGTTCCACCACATCCTCACCCTTTTTGACAATGTGGTACAAGAGCTCATTACAGATGGCCATGTGGGGATACGTAACCCTGTCACCTGGTACCACAGGTTCCCCATTAACAATCTTAACTTTCTCTCTAGCCTTTATCAAGGTAGGATCCTTTAACTGTTCAGACGCAAACAGATCCTTCCTTACCTCCAGGTCAGGCACGCTTTCAGTTCTAACTACTATGTCTCTGTTTCCAGCAAGAGGGCCCTCACTGGACTCCCCATCTGTCACTTCCCCAGCCAAACTAGCAAAAGGCAAAGGGTCAGAAAGTTCGAAGACACACGTACATCCATAAAATCACCGGTATTATCAACTGGCTCTTTACTTCTCACATCTGTTGATAAACGGGATTCCCACAGTTTCCAAAAATGAGGAAAATCCCTCCCTATTATGGCCTCATGCACCAAGGTGGGGACCAGTCCTACTTTAACCATTGCTGACCCACAACAAGTTTCTATATTCACTTCAGCAGTGACATAATGTTGGGTATCCCATGTATGCAAGTTACCCCAATAGGTATTTGCTGGACCTTTAAGGGGTTCACTAACCCAGCTTTCACGAGGGTAACTAAACTTCCTGAATCTAGCAAGGCCTCTACCCGGTTACCCTCTAAGAACACGTCACACATTTGTTTTTCCAACTCAGGTGAAGGTACCACAGTACAGGCTAACCTAGCAAAGAAAGACATTCTGCGACATTCAAAGGCAGCATCACATTGCATGGGTTCTTGCGTGACTGGGCAATTGGCAATAACATGACCTGGCATACCACACCGAAAACATTTAACCACACGATTATCAACCCGTTTGGGCAGCATAGACCATTCTAGCCCCATTGGCCTGTCTCCAGGGCCAGTGTTTACAGTCTCTCCAGCCTTAACCGCCCAGCAACGTTTTCCCACAGAACAGTCTTACCAGTCTTTACTGAAGGGCTCTGTCGAGGATCTATGGGTTGCTGGGTGGTCATCAGTAATTCCTCTGCTGCCAAATACCTCTCTACCATGTCCACTAATTGGTCAGCAGTACCCGGGTTTCCATGGCTCACCCACTTGCGCAGGACCATGGGCAAAGATCTCAAATAGTGGTCCATAACGACTCTTTCAATCATCTGGGGACCAGTTAATGTCTCTGGCTGTAACCATTTTTTTGTTAGCTGAATAAGGTCATGCATCTGGGAGTGAGGAGGCTTCTCCATGGCGTACACCCAACGGTGCACCCGTTGTGCTTGTACTGACAACGTGACTGCCAGGCGGGTCAGGATCTCAGTCTTTAGTTTATCATAGTCCCGAGCCTCAGCAGGGCTTAAATCAAAGTACGCTTTTTGGGGCTCAACTGACAGAAAAGGTGCCAGAAGACTGGCCCACTGTGCTTTCGGCCAGTTCTCACACTCGGCAGTCCTTTCAAACGTGGTCAGGTAGGCCTCCACATCATCAGCCTCTGTCATTTTCTGCAGGAAGTGACTGGCCCGTATAGAACTAGAGCTGGTCGGAGCACTGACGGCCACATCTCCAATCCGGGCTGCAAGGCTCTGCACCACTTCTGTTAAGGCCTCTCTATCCTGACGCTGTTGCCTGTAAAGTTCGTCAATAGCCACCTGCTGCTGTCTCCTATTTTCCTCCATTGCCACCTGCTGCTGTCTGTTGGCCTCCTGCTGTAGTCTCCAATTTTCCTCCAATGCCAACGCCATTGCCACCTGCTGCTATTTTCCTCCATTGCCACCTGCTGCTGTCTGTTGGCCTCCTGCTGTAGTCTCCAATTTTCCTCCAATGCCAACGCCATTGCCACCTGCTGCTATTTTCCTCCATTGCCACCTGCTGCTGTCTGTTGGCCTCCTGCTGAGCCGCTGTAGCTTGCAGCAAGGCTTTAAGCAGTTCCTCCATGTCGACAGATTTTTCAGGCGGCTTTGTAGCTGCTTTCACCCAGGACATATATCAATTCCTCAGGGGTGAGTCTCAGCAACTTCACACTGGACTGTATCTGTATAAACCACCATTTTCTGCAGGCCTCATAAAGCTGCTGCTTTCACTTATGCACTGAACGGAATGCTCGCATTCTCCACCAAATTGTAACACTGTAAGGGAACAAGGTGCCATTTCGTGGGGTAAATGGCAGCTATGCAGCAGCTGAGGAATCACACAAGTCCAGTGTGTGGTGCAACTGGCCACGACCAGTTTTATTAAACAGAAAACAAAACAAACATCAAAAGAAAATACCTTGCCTGTCCGGCACTAACTAAACATAAGACGTTCCTAACTGTCTCTAAACAAAAACACAGAGTTTTCCAACCAACACTGTATGGCTCACTTGTGTAAGGAAGCGTATTTCTCTCACAGAGATCCTGCAGTCTTCCCAGGCAGTCTGCACACACTAATCAGGCTAGCAGCCCTATAACCCACTTACACAGCTGAAACCCTGATTAGCCCTCTGTGAGGACAAAGACCCAAACTGGGCCCAATGTCTGGAACTTGCCCTATCTCTCTTTCAGGGCCCTTATCCAGCTTTTCCAATAAACTGAAAAGTTTCTGACAAAACAAAACATTTTCCTAATACACGTAAGACAAGAACCTGGGATAAACATACCTGCCCTCAAACACTATTCCAGTGTTCTTGTCACAATATATATATATATATATATATATTTATATATATTTATCCCGTCGGCAGCACTCACAGTTCATGCAGTAAGAGAGACCCAAACCACAGTAACGAATGTCAACGTTTCAATGTTCAGACAGACATTTTCATCAGGTCCTGATGAAAATGTCTGTCTGAACATTGAAACGTTGACATCCGTTACTGTGGTTTGGGTTCTTCTTTCTAAGTGAAACGTGAGTGCCGCCGACGGGATATATACATTTGTCAGCATGCTTAGCTGACATTGGAGGGCACCGGTCATTATACTGCATTTACTTTAAAGGGAGTGGAGTGCTGCTGACTGCACATTATGTATGTATGTATGTATGTATGTATATATATATTAGAGATGAGCGGGTTCGGTTCTCCGAGATCCGAACCCCCCCGAACTTCACCTATTTTACACGGGTCCGAGGCAGCCTCGGATCTTCCCGCCTTGCTCGGTTAACCCGAAAGTGGCCGAACGTCATCATCCTGCTGTCGGATTCTCGCGAGATTTGTATTCTATATAAAGAGCCGCGCGTCGCAGCCATTTTCACTCGTGCATTGGAGATTGAACGGAGAGGACGTGGCTACGTTCTCTCCCCGAAAAGCTCCATATCTGTGCTCAGTGTGCTGCAAATATCTGTGCTCAGTGTGCTGCAAATATCTACGTTCTCTGCCTGAAAAGCTCCATATCTGTGCTCAGTGTGCTGCAAATATCTGTGCTCAGTGTGCTGCATTTTGGTGACCAACAGTACTATATAGTTGTACAATACAGTAGGCCATTGCTGTATCTTGCAGCTCTGTGTCACTGCAAGTATCCATACCATATATGTGCTGCATTTTTGTGAGCAGTATGTATAGTAGAACAGTGCAGCATTTTGGTGACCAACAGTATATAGTTGTACAGTACGGTAGGCCATTGCTGTATCTTGCAGCTCTGTGTCACTGCAAGTATCCATTCCCTATCTGTGCTGCATTTTTGAGAGCAGTATATATAGTAGTACAGTGCAGCATTTTGGTGACCAACAGTATATAGTTGTACAGTACAGTAGGCCATTACTGTATCTTGTAGCTCTGTGTCACTGCAAGTATCCATTCCATATCTGTGCTGCATTGTTGTGAGCAGTATATATAGTAGTACAGTGCAGCATTTTGGTGACCAGTATACTACAGTACAATATTCCAGTGCTGTTCTCGCTGCTCAGTGTCAGTTCTCCATAGTATCATCAGTGCTCAGTAAAATCAGTGCTCAGTATAATCAGTGATTGATCAGTATAATCAGTTCTCAGTATAATCAGTGCACTGTTAGACATGCGCCAGTTTTCCGCCATTAGTGCATTGGGATTTAGACAATTGATGAATTTATTGTGTCCCCGGTACAAAATCCCATCTAGATTCCACTTCACTAGGCAGGCGATAGCGAGATTTTACCAATTGATATCAGTGATTTATAATTAATTATTAATTACAGTGATCTTGACAAATGATTCCAGTGATTTTGTCATTTTCTTCCAGTGATTTGGACCAATAATACCATTGATTAGAACGAAAAATTTCTGTGATTTTGTCATTTTCTTCCAGTGATTTGGACCAATAATACCATTGATTAGAACGAATAATTCCTGTGATTTTGTCATTTTCTTCCAGTGATTTGGACCAATAATACCATTGATTAGAACGAATAATTCCTGTGATTTTGTCATTTTCTTCCAGTAATTTGCACCAATAACACCATTGATTAGAACGAATAATTCCTGTGATTGTGTCCTTTTCTTCCAGTGATTTGGACCAATAATACCATTGATTAGAACGAATAATTCCTGTGATTTTGTCATTTTCTTCCAGTGATTTGGACCAATAATACCATTGATTAGAACGAATAATTCCTGTGATTTTGTCCTTTTCTTCCAGTGATTTGGACCAATAATACCATTGATTAGATCGAATAATTCCTGTGATTTTGTCATTTTCTTCCAGTGATTTGGACCAATAATACCATTGATTAGAACAAATAATTCCTGTGATTTTGTCCTTTTCTTCCAGTGATTTGGACCAATAATACCATTGATTAGAACGAATAATTCCTGTGATTTTGTCATTTTCTTCCAGTGATTTGGACCAATAATACCATTGATTAGAATGAATAATTCCAGTGATTTTGCCATTTTCTTCCAGTGATTTGGACCAATAATACCATTGATTAGAACAAAAAATTTCTGTGATTTTGTCCTTTTCTTCCAGTGATTTGGACCAATAATACCATTGATTAGAACGAATAATTCCTGTGATTTTGTCATTTTCTTCCAGTGATTTGGACCAATAATACCATTGATTAGAATGAATAATTCCTATGATTTTGTCATTTTCTTCCATTGATTTGGACCAATAATACCATTGATTAGAATGAATAATTCCTGTGATATTGAAGCGTTTGTGTCGCTTAGCTTAGCCGTCCAGCGAGCACAGTGCAACTCTTTTTCTCTTTTCTTTGCATCATGTGCTGTTTGGAGCCAATTTTTTTAAGTGCCATCCTGTCTGACACTGCAGTGCCACACCTAGATGGGCCAGGTGTTTGTGCCGCCCTCTTGGGTCGCTAAGCTTAGTCATCCAGTGACCTTGTTGCAAATTTTAGGACTAAAAATAATATTGTGAGGTGTGAGGTGTTCAGAATAGACTGGAAATGAGTGGAAATTACGGTTATTGAGGTTAATAATACTATAGGTCAAAATTACCCCCAAATTCTATGATTTAAGCTGTTTTTGAGGGGTTTTTGAAAAAAAACACCCAAATCCAAAACACACCCGAATCCGACAAAAAAATTTCAGGGAGGTTTTGCCAAAACGCATCCGAATCCAAAACACGGCCGCAGAACCGAATCCAAAACCAAACACAAAACCCGAAAAATTTCCGGTGCACATCTCTAATATATATATATATATATATATATATATATTAGAGATGAGCGGATTCGGTTTTACTTGGATTTACTCGGTTCTCAAAACGGCATCTGATTGGCTATCCAAAACACGTGACATCCGTGAGCCAATCAGATGCCGTTTTGTTTGCTGCACCCAATGCTTAGAATCCCAACAAGGAGAAGGTAAGTATACTTACCTTACACCAATGCCCCTCCAACCCTCCCCAGTGTTGACTAAACCTACCCCCCTCCTTCCCGCAGCCTAACCCTAACCCTCCCTGCCCAGTCCATGCTCGTTTGGGATCCCGGTGGCAGGAATTCTGGTACCAGTATGGTGTCCTGATCGGGATGCCGGTGCTGGCATTTTGATCAGTGTCGGGATTCTAGCGTCGTTATTTCGACTGCCAGCATCCTGACCACTGGGATCCTGACAGGATCCTGTTGAGAGAGATTCTCTACAGGAATTTGCAGTATTATGGTTCCATTGGAATTTATACATCTTAAATCATTTGTGGGTATACCTTTCTCATTGGTGTGGGAAGTAGGTGCTCTCCACAGTGCACTCACCTTTTGCTCCAGGTTTTTAAAGGCAAACTTAGTCTCTCTTTATTCACTCTTTAAATTTGTAAAGGATGATAAGGAATAGAGATGAACAGTTAAGATTACTGTACCTTAAATCTAAACTGCTCCAAACTTTGCATCAAATCTGAGTCCTGGCTTGTGTTTTCCAACCAGGCACGGATTTCAAATTGAGGCCAAACATCATCCTCCCAGCATCAGATTCTCATGGGTTTTGGATGCCATGTAAGGCAGCTGCAGCTGGACTTGGCCCAATTTCGCTATGTCCATCTATGGGGCAGTGCTGTCACTGTGTCCAAGCCAAGTGGCTGTGCTGTCACTGTGTCCATCTAATTGGCTGTGCTGTTCTGTGTCTATACACAAGCTGTGTACAGTTCCCTTAGTCTAAATTCATCACAGTGGTGCTGCACTGACACTGCAGGCCCCACCAGAAGGTGTCCCTTATTTTCAGAGGTTTGAATATGTACAGGGACAACCCCTCTTTTTTTTCCTTCTGGTATAGTAAGAACATACAGTATGTGCAATCTGAGCTCGATCAGACAACTGTAACCCATGCCTCAAGAGGCTTGACTTTTTCACATTTTATGGCTTTCTGTGTAGGTTTGTGCTGTCCACCTAGTATGAACTGAGCTGCCAGTTAAATAATGGATAACAATCAATTTAGAGAAGAGCAGGAGCAGTACCCAAATACTATCACTACAGCTGCTGCGACCAGTCAAGTTGATGATACTAGTAATTCAACGTCATCTAAAGCCGATGCTCATTGGTGTAGAGTATTTAAAAATATCAGGGCATTTGAAATAAAAAAAAAATATTTTACATGGTTAAAAACTAAAACACTTCTATTAATTTTAGTGCATAAAAAAACACTAAGGCAGTAGAACAAACTGTGCGTTCAGAATCATAAATGTTACAAATACCTGAGGAGAGTCTCAGTATGCACTCGAGTGCATTGTGTGAGCCTAACCTTTCAGAGAAGCCACCTTCCATAATTTCTGCTCCCTTTGCAAATGTCAGGATGAACAGCAGAAGTATAGCTGATGACATAAATATTGAGGATGCCACTGGAAATGCAAGAGGATGAGGGGGATATTTGTGTCGCTGAAACCGGCACTAAATAGAATGTTAAAGATGAGGATGTTGTTTATGTAAGTTAGGCACCAATGAAAGCTCTTGGCCATGATAAGAAGGGCCTAGGACAAACAAATCAACTTCTTATGTGTGGAATTATTTTTACCCAAATCCTGACAATTGTCAAGCTATCTGTAGTGTTTGTAAAACCACAGTAAGTACAGGTAGGAATGCTAACCATCTAGGAATCTCATACCTGTCATTTTCAGCAAGCTCATGAAAAGTTTTTGACAGCATCAGAAACATGTACTAACAAAATAATAGCAAGCAGTCTAGCTAGTCTCTCAACTAGATCCCAACACCTGCAATCTCCACTACCAACACCTTCAACCTCAGTATCCTCAGTAACGATCGGAGCTAGTCCTGCATCCAATTTTTAAGGCTAGGTGACTCCTCCCTTATCCAGGATTCCTCAGAAGAATACTTCAGTGCTAGGCCTGCTGCTCCTGGGGATGGATCTTAATCCCAGAAGGGGACCAAGAAGACTACTGGTAATATTGAAAAAATAAAAATTGACTTTGAAACAACCCTTTGCAAGGAGAAGCAAGTATGACAACTCTCACCCAGTCACACAAGGGATTACTGACGCCATCCCAGCTATACTAGTATTAGAACAGCATCCAATATCCGCCATTAATGCAGTGGGTTTCACACAGTTAATTGGGGTCCTGTGTCCCCAGTATCAAATTCCATCTCGGTTCCATTTTGCCCAAAAAGCCATTCCTCGGCTGCACCAGGATGTATAATAAAAACAACAACGAATCATTGGCCTACAAAATGCCATTGTACCCACTTTCCACTTAACCACAGATATGTGGATAAGTGGCAGTGGGAAAACTAAAGTTAACATGACTATGATAGCCCACTGGGGAGGTGAATCACTTTCAGCAGTAGCAGCAGCAGCAGCAGAAGTATCTAACAAACTTTGCCACCTCATTCAGAGGCAAGCTACTCTGTGTATTACCAGCTTCACTAAGAGGAATACAGTACCACTGACAACCTCTTTCACAAACTAAGGAATCTCATAGAAACATGGCTTACCCCACATAGACTCTCCTCAGGATTTATAATTTCTGATAATGCCACAAATATTGTTAAAGCATTATAGATGGGTGAATTCCAACATGTCCCATATTTTGATCACACAATCAACTTGGTGGTACTTGTTTTGTTTTTTTAGCATTCAGTCACAGCATGCAGAAGATTGCAGCACTTGAAAGAACAGTTAAATTTGCCCTGCCACCAACTGAAGCATAAGGTGGTAACCAGGTGGAACTCCACCCTTTATATGCTTCAGCAGACAGAAGAACAGCAAAAAGTCATCCATAGCTATACCATAAGCCATGACATTGGGAAAAGCGGGAGAGTGTTTCTTAGCTCAGCGCAGGGGAAAATACTGTCCATCTTGTGCAAGGTGCTCAAACCCTTCAAAGTAGCCACCTGTGAAGTGAGTTCCGTGATTCCCTGAATTAGGCTTTTGCAAAATTTATCTGGAGATCTTGAAGAAGGAGATGCCTCAAAGTGAATCCGCAAAGTATGTTGAATTTGTAGATCAAGCCCTTAATTCGCTTTGCCAAGGGTTGCCAATATCTTGAAATTGGATTACTACATTTTGGCAACCGTGCTTAATATTAGGATTAAGTCATACATTGTGTCTTTCTTTCCAACTGACTCAGATCTTAAGAGATGCAAAGAGCCTATGGTGAGCAAGTTGGCAGCTCAAGTGGTACACATCACATAAACATCTTCTCCTTCTGTTCCTCTGGTAGCTGCCAGGAAAAATAAAAACAGCTATCCCAAAAGACCCAGTGGTGACGCAAAGGAGTCAACATAATATTTTCACATCTGGACGCGTATAAAATAATATCCCAAAATTAGTGACACCTCTACCGTAACTCCATCTGCCTGGGATGGAGAACGTCTCCGTCCACTAAACAGGACAGACTCTCTGAATGGGAGCATTTCGGTGCACTCACAGCGTGACTAGGCAGATGGATTGCCTAGTCACGCTGGGAGTGCTCGTTTGCGATGGAACCGCCTCATCTGTACCTCACATTTATTTGTAAATTGTGAAGGGTGTCACATTGCATATTTAGTAATAACACACTGTGTGTTTATTTACTATGTCTAAAGACAAGTCCTCTAGAGGCAAGGTGGAGGCTGAGGCTACTGATTACATGCAGATCCTGTTTGGCTGACTTACACCCTCAGGATCCTGTGCAGAACGGTCTCCTATACCTACTCTATTCCACCTCCCCCTTCTGTTCTCTTCTCTTCACCCCCGCTGTCTTTTCCTCTGTTATCACCCCCGGTCTGTTACTCTTTTCCTCCTGTCCTCTGTCTTATTTGTCCTGATCTTTCCTTGTCACAGCATGCCATGACCCAGTGTTCACTTACCGGGTCCGGTGGCACTGGTTCCCAGGGTTTGCAGTGGGTCCACAGTGGGCACATGGTCTCCACAGCCATCTGCATCAACTCTTTCTTCATTCAATTCGTTGCTGCCCAGCGACTGCCGTCTCCGGGAAGGGACACACCTGCGCATTGCGGGCCGCACGCATGCACAGGACATATCCGATCGCACGGCTGCAAAAAACTTCAGCGTTCGATCGCGTCGGAATTACCCCCCCCCCCCCCATGTGGATGCCAGCTGTTCCTTTTCTGGTTTTCTGGTTGCTGGTCTGATCCTGCAAGTAACAGTTGGCCGTGGCTCCTATAGGTATGTGCACATGACTCTGCTGAAAATTTAAAGAGCCATTATCACCAAAATGTGAAGTCATGTTTGGCACCAATTTCAAGTTCCACCCTATAAAAGTAAGCCTCTGGACACTACCTAGTGGCAGAATATAGGCTCATATATCATACGCCCGCTTCCAAGCCTTGTGCTTCTGTGTGCATTCCTAAGTGAATTTCATTTTTGATTTCTAGTTCCACTGTGTTCTGTTCCTAAACATTACATTTCCTGTTCCCTGCCTGTTCCTGTATCCATGCTCCCATTCATTCCCATCTGAGGGCCTAATTCATTGATGATCACTGCAGTGGGGGCAGATATAACATGTGCAGAGAGAGTTAGATTTGGGTGGGGTGTGTTCAAATTGAAATCTAAATTGCAGTGTAAAAAAATAAAGCTAGTATTTACCCTGCACAGAAACAAAATAACCCACCCAGTAGTAATTCCGACGCGATCGAACGCTGAAGTTTTTTGCAGCCGTGCGATCAGATATGTCCTGTGCATGCGTGCGGCCCGCAATGCGCAGGTGTCGCTTCCCGGTGACGGCAGTCGCTGGGCAGCAACGAATTGAATGAAGAAAGCGTTTGCATTGGCGAACGCTAGAAGATTGACAGGAAGAGGCTGGTCGGGGGTGTCAACTCACTGTTTTGAAGGCGTGTCCGGTCAAACACAGGTGTATCCAGCCATTTCCAGGGAGGGTTCCTGACGTCAGCTCCGGACAAGATCATTGCAGCGGGTGAGTAAGTCCTGAGCTGTGCAGAAACTGCACAAACTTTTTTTGTGCAGCTCTCTACACAAGCGAGTGCAGCCCTGCACAGCAAATCTCCCCTCCCCTGTAGGAGGTGACTACCTGATCGCAGCAGTGCTAAAAGTAGCCTGCTAGCGATCAGGTCGGAATGAGGGCCTTGGTTCTGCCCAACTGCTAACACATGTGCTGCTGCGATCAACTCTGAATTACCCCGAGTCTGATGACTACATACTGCACACCTCACAGCGAATACTCAGTTCTTGTACCAGCGTATACCAGCCCCTGTACTTAGGAACCCAGACAGAGGGCTGCGACCCTGTTCTGGGTCCAACTATCCTTTAAGTACAATTTAGCATCCCATATCCATCTATCAGTTTGTGTCACTCCTTGTCCTACTTTCCCTAATTATTTATTTCCTCCTTCACTCTCTTTGATTCTCTCTTATCATACCATAATACAAGCATCAGCCTAGGGCTTATAGGGCCTATCAGAGCTATAATATATGGTATGCTGTGTAGTGGCAACCCCGATAAGACCTGGTTCTAACCCAAAATTTGTTTTCTTCATTAGCGTCACATTGTATACATTTCTCATTATTAAATGCTGAACGTTATTAGAAGTTTTTATAGACTAACTGTTGAGCAAACAAAGTATGAAAAGTTCCTAAATGTCATTATAATAAATGTGTGAAACGCCTGTTTGCATGTACTATAATGTACGTTCTGTAAAAGCATGCCTCCCAAGACACCTACTAATAATGGCCAAAACCCCCAGTTTGTTCAGTTTATCACAGCCCAGTGTATATGCATTTACAGATATCACATTTATTATTCCTAATATGAGACTACACTGTCTGCTTGTCAGATTCTCTTATAGCGTATTTTAGCTGTATTCTCTTAGCTGCCTTCTCAAGTAGCCGGGCCAAGTTCTGCTATAACAATCACCTTTTCTTCTGCGTCTCTATCATGAACTTTGTAACCTCCCTTGTGTTAGGAATGTCTGTTTGTTTTGCCATGCATTCTCATTCCTGCCTCTAGAGGTCTCACTTGCTGCCTCAGGTCTGCAGGGTAATTACCTGATTGTGTGCACCTGGAGCCCAACACCTGGTGCTGCTATTTAACTTCAGCTCACCAGCATCTAGGTGCAGATCATTGTGGTTCTGTATGGAGTGAGACTGGGCTCTCTCCAGTAATCCTGTCCAGATTCTGCCTTATATGCATCTTGGAGACTTCCCTGCAGTTTGCTAACTCATGTGCCTTGCTTATGGACTTCTTACCCTGCCGGTTCAGCATTTACATTCCTGGACTATTATTTGCAGTTTGTTTCCATTCCTGCCTGATCACTTCGTTTTTGGTATGTTATTTTTCCCCTGCTTGATTTAAACCCGGATACCTTCATGTTTATTTTGCATCTATGTTTAACCTGAAATATTCCATTTATCGTGTTTTGTTCCATGCAATCAAGGATCCAGTTTATATTTATTTTTTACTATTACTTTTTCCACAATAAACTTTACTTAATTTTCACCTGGCTTCAGCTGACATCTTTCCAAGTACGCACACACAGAGAACCCTAGAAATCGTTACAGAATGATCTGCCAAAATAAACGTGTGCAGGAGTTTTGTTTTGATTCAGCTGAATCTCATAAAATGGCTTCACTTCAGAAAGGTTCCCTGCCTCTCAAGTTTTTGCCGTTTTTGAGTCCTGCATTGCTGGTGGATTTCAGAGAGAAACTGGAGGGTATTCAAATCCTATCTTCAGAGATACTGTCTGCTCTGCCTGAAGGTTCAGTAAGATTACCTGCTCCCTTTAAGGAGACGCAGGAAAAAAGGGGAAAAGATCAGTCTGGTGCTCTCAATTCTGGCTGCTGTTTTCCTAGCATAAGCAAAGGCAAGTTTTGGAGCTTTCCACGACCCAGCCTCTCTGAGGAAGAAAGGAGACATAGAAGGGATAAGAAGCTCTGTTTTTATTGCGGCAGGTCGGGACATTTTATTCAGTTATGTCCTGCTCGCAAACATAAAAAGAGCTTTCCTCATTCTGCCATAGTGCCAAATTCTGCTCAGTTATGCCACTGTGGTGCTCAAATTTCAAAAGGAGGGGTGTACGGCCAAGCGACCCCAGGAGGGGTGTCCGGCCAAGCGACCCCAGGAGGGGTGTCCGGCCCTGCGACCCCAGGAGGGGTGTCCGGCCCAGCGACCCCAGGAGGGGTGTCCGGCCCTGCGACCCCAGGAGGGGTGTCCGGCCCTGCGACCCCAGGAGGGGTGTCCGGCCCTGCGACCCCAGGAGGGGTGTCCGGCCCTGCGACCCCAGGAGGGGTGTCCGGCCCTGCGACCCCAGGAGGGGTGTCGGTCCCTGCTGCCCTTGCCTTCGGGCATGAGATCCCTGCTGCCCTTGCCTTCGGGCATGAGGTCTCTGCTGCCCTTGCCTTCGGGCATGAGGTCCCTGCTGCCCTTGCCTTCGGGCATGAGGTCCCTGCTGCCCTTGCCTCACGGCATGAGGTCCCTGTTGCCCTTGCTTCACGGCATGAGGTCCCTGTTGCCCTTGCCTCACGGCATGAGGTCCCTGTTGCCCTTGCCTCACGGCATGAGGTCCCTGTTGCCCTTGCCTCACGGCATGAGGTCCCTGTTGCCCTTGCCTCACGGCATGAGGTCCCTGTTGCCCTTGCCTCACGGCCAGAGGTCCGAGAGGTGTCTGCTTCGCCAGAGGTCCGAGAGGTGTCTGCTTCGCCAGAGGTCCGAGAGGTGTCTGCTTCGCCAGAGGTCCGAGAGGTGTCTGCTTCGCCAGAGGTCCGAGAGGTGTCTGCTTCGCCAGAGGTCCGAGAGGTGTCTGCTTCGCCAGAGGTCCGAGAGGTGTCTGCTTCGCCAGAGGTCCGAGAGGTGTCCCCTTCGCCAGAGGTCCGAGAGGTGTCCCCTTCGCCAGAGGTCCGAGAGGTGTCCCCTTCGCCAGAGGTCCGAGAGGTCCCCGCCTTGCCAGAGGTCCGAGAGGTCCCCGCCTTGCCAGAGGTCCGAGAGGTGCCCGCCTTGCCAGAGGTCCGAGAGGTGCCCGCCTTGCCAGAGGTCCACGCCTTGCCAGAGGTCCGAGAGGTGCCCGCCTTGCCAGAGGTGCCCGCCTTGCCAGAGGTCCACGCCTTGCCAGAGGTGCCCGCCTTGCCAGAGGTCCGAGAGGTGCCCGCCTTGCCAGAGGTCCGAGAGGTGCCCGCCTTGCCAGAGGTCCACGCCTTGCCAGAGGTCCGAGAGGTGCCCGCCTTGCCAGAGGTCCACGCCTTGCCAGAGGTCCGAGAGGTGCCCGCCTTGCCAGAGGTCCGAGAGGTGTCCACCTTGCCAGAGGTCCGGCCAAGGTCTGTCCAGCCCCAGGAGGGGGTTCTGCCTGCCCAGCCCCAGGAGGGGGTTCTGCCTGCCCAGCCCCAGGAGGGGGTTCTGCCTGCCCAGCCCCAGGAGGGGGTTCTGCCTGCCCAGCCCCAGGAGGGGGTTCTGCCTGTCCAGCCCCAGGAGGGGGTTCTGCCTGCCCAGCCCCAGGAGGGGGTTCTGCCTGCCCAGCCCCAGGAGGGGGTTCTGCCTGTCCAGCCCCAGGAGGGGGTTCCGCCTGTCCAGCCCCAGGAGGGGGTTCCGCCTGTCCAGCCCCAGGAGGGGGTTCCGCCTGTCCAGCCCCAGGAGGGGGTTCCGCCTGTCCAGCACCAGATAGAGGTGCCTGCCATGCCCGAGATCCAAGATTTGCCCGAGGTATCTGCCCAGCCGAGGCCATCTGAGACTTCTCCGTCTAAGGTGCAAGAAGAGTCCGTCTTGTCTGAGAGGCCACAGTTGTCTATCCTCCCTGATGTAAAATCTAATTTGGAAACCCAAGTCGTTGAGGAACTGCCTTACTTTTATGGAAATATCTCTCACTGTTTAGCTCTCTTCAGATATTATCTGAGTTTTGATGACTTGTCCCCTATAGATATCATCGCTAACTTATGTATGAGATTCAGAGGGAGGGCCTTGAAGTGGGTAAATGGTCTTATAGATAAGAGAGATCCAGTGTTACAAGATTTGCCCGCTTTCCTCAAGGCTGTGACCGAAAGATTCAGTCCACCAACTGTCCTCACTCTCCTAGATGAGTCTACTAAGGTGTGCCCCTCTGAGAACCTGCCTTTGCAGTCTGGGGAGCACCCTCAGTTTTTCAGATGTGGGCAGGTATCTCTAGGTGTTCACGCAGATTGCTCGGCAAGTTTAACATCTACAAGTTTACCATCCGCTCTTGATTCCATCCAGGAAAATAAGAGGTCAGTTCTACCGCTGGGTGGTGGCTCCGACTCTGAGAGCGAGCTTCTGGATGATCCGAGACTCGTTATTGATGGACCTGTATTGCCTAATAGTGTCTTTGTGACACCTTCAAATAGGGTTAGGCAACCCATAAAGAAAAAAGGAAAAAAGAAGAGAAGGTGAACTTTGAGGCGTCTGGAATCCGCCTGTTTAAGGGGGGGATAATGTTAGGAATGTCTGTTTGTTTTGCCATGCATTCTCATTCCTGCCTCTAGAGGTCTCACTTGCTGCCTCAGGTCTGCAGGGTAATTACCTGATTGTGTGCACCTGGAGCCCAACACCTGGTGCTGCTATTTAACTTCAGCTCACCAGCATCTAGGTGCAGATCATTGTGGTTCTGTATGGAGTGAGACTGGGCTCTCTCCAGTAATCCTGTCCAGATTCTGCCTTATATGCATCTTGGAGACTTCCCTGCAGTTTGCTAACTCATGTGCCTTGCTTATGGACTTCTTACCCTGCCGGTTCAGCATTTACATTCCTGGACTATTATTTGCAGTTTGTTTCCATTCCTGCCTGATCACTTCGTTTTTGGTATGTTATTTTTCCCCTGCTTGATTTAAACCCGGATACCTTCATGTTTATTTTGCATCTATGTTTAACCTGAAATATTCCATTTATCGTGTTTTGTTCCATGCAATCAAGGATCCAGTTTATATTTATTTTTTACTATTACTTTTTCCACAATAAACTTTACTTAATTTTCACCTGGCTTCAGCTGACATCTTTCCAAGTACGCACACACAGAGAACCCTAGAAATCGTTACACCTTGTCTCTGTCTCTCTCTATTATAGGCAAATTAAATACTTGCCTATGGCAACAATGACCATGTTACAGCAAATTATTTGATTTTTAATGTTAAAGATAAGTAAATTTTATTTTTTATGTTCATTGTAATTTTTTTTTATTTGCCTTTGTTTTCTTTTTTAATCTCTTATATTTCATTAAGAAAAATCCAACAAATGCTTGGTATGAGCATATAGGATGCATTACCTTATTTAGGGTTTAGCTACAAACAATAGCTAAGGCAGCATTAAATAGAGCCCTGCCTACTGGAGGCATAAGTCGCTTAAGTGTGATTACTGACCTTGTGTTTCAATCATTTGAGGTCCCTTATAATTCATTTCAGCTAATGACATCTTAACCATAGTAAATAACCACACTACACACCATAGAGGAGGTCCAATTTTATTTATACAGTAGCTTCAACAAAGTTGGTGGGCCAGGAAAGCAATTGCAAACATTCTACAGTATTTGAATTTGGGCCTCAGTGGTGGGCAATCCTACCCACCCCATTCTATGATGGGCATAGCCATACTCACCTACAACTCAATGGATTGGGTTCCTCCAATCCCACGGGTCATGAAGAAACTCCTCTCGCGCGAGAGGGTAACCGTTCACATAAAATGTATGTCCCACTGTCAATTGTCAAGAAGGGGACTTTCACTATTCATTAGTATCACTGGGGCCTGCAAAGTTACCAGCAGCATCTCTGCACAGTCTTTGTAATGATGATTAAAAGCTGATTGATTTGGACAAATTCTCCCTTTTTTTCTCTCTCTGATTCTTGATACATCTCCCACTATTAATGAAATTAAACCACAGTGGACACAGTTTGTCAGTGCAGAATGAGTATGGAAGGAGCTCTGCTAGTTTAAGATACATAGGGGGGATATGTAGCCAACTTTCTAAAAAGTGAACAAGTGGAGAAGTTGCCCACAGCAGTCAATCAACTACTGCCTATCATTTTACAGAATGCACTTAATGCTAGCTGAAAGCTTACAGATTGCTATGGGCAACTTCCACACTGGTCCACCTCTCTTTATACATTTTCTCCATATACTTGTCATGACGGTTTGTTTTGTGTACCTGAAGCCTATGTGAAGTCTGTGCTGGTAACTGGAGGACTATGTGCTGAGTTGGGTTGTCTGAAGGAAACAGTGCAAAGGAGAGGTAAAGAGAAATCCCTGACCATGAGTTGAACCCGGTTCTCAGCAGTGAGAGCTGCATCCTGACCACTGGAACACCAGGGTCTTTGGTGTTGATGACAGGATGGTGAATGTAGTAGGGTGGCGTGTAGTAGTAGTGGATTAACCAGCTGAGTACTGGATGAATACTCTGGGTACTAATATAATACTCTCCTTACATTGTAAGAAAAATGGAAGGCTAGAGTGGCGGAATCCGGCAGGGTGATGAGCGAGGGTTAACAGGACCAATGCTGAGCAAAGTTCGGCTGGAACCAATGATGACACTTCTGAATAAGAACCAATCTGGAGGGCTGACCAGGCTGAAACAGGGCAAACCAGATTGAAATGAAAATGGATTGGAACTGGACTGGAGTGCAACTGGATTGGAACTGAACTGAAGTGCAACCAGACTGCAATTGGATTGGCATGCAACCAGACTGGAACCAGAGTGGAATGCAAAGGTACAAAGGATTGCAGGTGCTAAGATAATATCTGTAAACTCTAGGAAGCTCAGCTACTATGCTCGCACACTGAGCTGTGTAACTCATGGAACTTGCAGATTCTGAAACTCAGGTCTCCTTACTTATACCCCTTGGTGCTTGATGATTGGTGGATAGAGTCAGGTGATTCAGGGAGTGTCTGTCTGGCTCAGGAGTGGATGGATCATGGTCAGGTGATAAGAACCTGTCACAGCAGTACTCCAGGTTAGGCTCTGATGTGGATTGAGGCCCTGCAGGCTGGGAAAACATTGAAGCCTAAACACCAGGATGCAGAGCACTATGGAGAATCAGATGCTGAACAGACGAATTCTCACACAGGTGACTTGATCAGGAGTTTACACTGCAGCTTGTGTGTTAAACTGTGAAGCAGGTGCAGGTTTGCAGAGTATACTGGGCTGCAGAGCAGATGCAGGCTTGCAGGAAATACTGAGGTAAATCACAGAACATGAGTGAGTTAGTCAGGACTCACGGCCGTTACAATACTGAATATAACATCATGAATACATCATACTATGTATATTACTGTATGTATGTATATATATATATATATATATATATATTATCTTGTTAAAGATTAATAATGATGGAACAAAATTGCATCTCTAAAATGCTTCCATTAAACAATTTCTAAACTTAAAAAATGTTTCCTTTCAACAAATTTAAATCTGTAAAAATGCAAAAATAACAAATTGAACATCTTTACTTTGTAAACATCATGTTATTCTTTTAAAATAGCTTCTTATAGAAGTGTCTGTTTAAATCAGTAGTAGTGACTTGTAAACTGATCTTTAGTAAACTGGGATGTCTATCTAACATTGCGAATCACTACAGCAGAGCCACACCTCACTAAGGGGGAGATGTACTAAGCCTTGAAAACTGATACATTGCACAGTGATAAAGTACCAGCCTATTAGCTCCTAACTTCCATGTTACAGACTGAGTTTGAAAAATGACAGTTTGGAGCTGGTTGGCTGGTACTTTATCACCGTGACATGTATCACTTTTCAAGGCTTAGTACATATGGCTCTAAACCACAGTACTTGTCATTGACTGTTCTTTGAACTCAAACCAAAGTCCAATAGTGTAAGTTATGTGCACCCTATAGGATACTTGAATATTATTATAAAAGTACTTCAACAATTGTAAAGGACTAGTTTTCTCAGGGCCCGATTCAGCACACTAATGGGCAAAGCTATGTTGCACTGCAGGTGGGGCAGATGTAACATGTGCAGAGAGAGATAGATTTGGGTGAGGTGTGTTCAAACTGAAATCTAAAGTGCAGTGTAAAAATAAATCAGACCATATTTACCCTGCAGAGAAACAAAAATAACCTGTAGTTCAACATGGTTTTGCCCATTGGTGTGCTTTTTTGGTTTGCTAACAAACCTGACTAACCCCCTCAGTCCATATAATCAGAAAGAATTTCACCGTATTCTTATACAGTGTAATTGTACAATTGGTATGTTTACACACAGGCACAATATACTACACCTGTGGGTGAACATACCAATTGAACATTTACCGTGTTGAAGAATACGTTAAACACTACGCCTATGGGTGAAAGTACTAATTAGACATTTACCTTGTTGAATATGGTGAACTTCTTTCTGATTATATATAGACTGAGAGAACTAGTACTTTACTGTTGTTGAAGTACTTTTATAACAATATTCAAGAATTAAGGTGCACATAACTAGCGCTATCAGTCTTTGGTTTGTCTTTTTTGGAGGTGTGGGTGACCACCTTATCTTTTTATTGCCGCACCATTCATTAAAGCTCTAGTCTTTCCACTGTTTGTTTTTAGTTCTCTTTGAACTCGGCCATGTTCAATATTAAGAATAGCCCCAGCTGCCAATAAAGGGTTAATTTCTTCTGTAGAGTCTATTAGCCCATTACTTTGCTTGGTAAATGAGAGATATACTGTACTTTGTTCTTTATACCATAGATTAAAGAGCTTCTATCACTGTCAGGACAGGCAAGACTTGTCTTATGGAACAGTTAATTAACAATAATTCCTTCGTTATACAGAACCATGCTGCAACTTGCTTCATTACACAGGGAGATGCTGTGACTAGGTGAATGACACTACAAGCTGCTACATAGCAATTTCATATGCATGGGTCATATATTTCAGCATATACACTGACTAAGAAAAGTGTTCATTAAATTTGGAATTTGCACTTTATATTTATGTGAATACATGAATATTGATTTATGCAGTATGTTTTTTTCAAATGATAAATAGCTAATCCTCTGTAATGCAATAATAAATTACAAATAATAGCAGTAGATAACATAGGACCTTACATGGAATGTGGTTAGCATTCCAGCAGTTGGGTGACAGTGGTCATGTGACCAATGCCAGAATCCCGACACCACACGGAATTCAGGCGCCGGAACATCAACTGCCAACATAATGAAGGTACGTATCGGGGTGACTGTTAGGGTTAGGACCCAGAGGGGATTACAGTTAGGCACTAGAGGAGGCGGTAAGCCACAGCTGCCAGCCCCCCAAGTCTTAGCCTTAGCCACCACCCCCCCCCCCCCCCCGAGTCTTAGCCCTAGCCACCACCCTCCCCTAGCTACCACTCTAGGCAGTTTAGGGTAAAGGGTAGGGGACAAATAATTACCCTGTCCCTGTCGGCATTGTTATTGTTGGGATGCCGGTGTTGGTCATGTGACTGCCGGCATCCCGACAGCCAGGATCACATACCCAACCCTTATTCCTGAATCCTTTGTTATAATACTTGGAAGAAATACTTCTACAACTAAGACTCCATATGGGTAATACTCTTGTAACCTTGCACATGTAGACGCTGCTGTTATGCCCACTCTCCTTTATCTCTGCAGTTCTTTCAGGTTGAATGTGGACCATTGGTGATCAGCAATATTCAAATCATTCCACAGATTCTGTTTGGGATTGAGAGGTCTTGAGAAGGGGCACTCTATAAAATTAATTTCATATTATGTAAACCACACCCCCAGTATCTGACCTTTGCTGTTTGGTTTGGGTAATTGTCCTGCTGAGGTATAAATTTACATAAATTAAATAGTACTAGGTATCAGACTGGAAAATGATTTGTCTATATTTTGTCCTTTTATTTTTATTTTTTTTAATTTCAGTCTCTTAAACAGAAAACCAATATATTAACACTAAAATCTAGTGATGATGCTTCATTGTAGAAATTGTGTTCTTGGGATGCACAGAGTTAGGCTTACACCAACCAAAGAGCTTATACTGTAGCAGGTCCAAAAAAGATCTGAACTCATAAGATGACAGAATATTCTTCAGCATGCTTTCTGGCAGCCTCTAGGTGAGTTTTATACCGCTCATGTTGGTAAAAGTACAGTTTTTCTCTTCTTCTCCGTAACAAGTCTGCTTCATTCATGGATGCTCTATTTTAGAGAATTGCCTTTTAGACTATTTCATATTTCTTCCGTATAGTATTCACTCCATTGCAATGGGATGCATTTGGCAATACTTGGGGAAAGTTAGAGCTTTCAAATCTTTCCAAATCATTTTATATCCTTCTCATACAGTGCTTTCATTTAGAAAGCTTTCCATGTATTGCTTTGAACATTCTTTGATCTTCATAATGAAGCTATTATTTTGAAATGCACCAGTGCTAAAGCTGGGTGGCACTGCACCCTGTGATTGCGCTGCCCCCTGACATCACGCTGAACGTGCAGGGCCAATAGAATTGGAATGTACAGTACAGCACTGACAAAAGTGTCCTCAGGAGGCCCAAAGTGGTTGTATAAGCTGCAGGGTCATCCTGCAAGCCAGTTGCAGGGGCCATAGGGCAGTGACCATGGGACCCGCGAGGGATCTGTGCCCTGAGCGATGACACCACTAGCACACCTCTAGTTACGGCCTTGAAATGCACTAACCAACTGCAGGACCTCTCAGAGACAGGTGAATTTTTAAAGAATTTAAAACCATTTAGAAGTCACATGGTTTAATGAACTGGAGTTCACTGTGTACAAATCAAGAAAATTACACCAGTATTTATTGATTATATCTTTGAAAGATGAATGCATTCTTATTTAATCATTGCCTATTCTTTTAAAACTCTGACTCAAATGAGTCTGCATGTCATATGAGTAACCGTTAATAAAAATTAAACCATCTGATCTGTTTAGAATGATTAAAACCCACTTTTTAATATACTGTACCGCACTGAACTTTAAGTACTCTCTTCTGCCACAACTAAGGGCTCAATCCAATTAACATGCCCCCATTGCGAGGGACATGAGTTCACTGAGTAGTCATTGCAATCATGGTTATGCAATTGCAAAATGCAAAACCGGCAAAACTGTAAGGGCAGCATATACCTGCACTTACTCGCACCTGTGGGCAAATCGCGACTAACTGAACTGACCCTTAACACTAACGTTCATGAATCCAATAGTTTGGCTGGACAGTCTTCAGTTAGCAACACTTGTTCACTTTAATCCTAAATGTTCCTAGCAAAAATCTGCCATAAGACTAAAATAAAATAACCAAGTAATATCTAACACATGAATCCATATGAAAACACAACATCATTTAATATAGTTTATATATTATGAATGATATGAAAGTAGTTAAAATGATTCAGATAGTAAAGATAACAAAAATAGAAATACAGAAATTGAATTAAATGAAAGGGTTTTAAAAAAGATTCAATTACAGTACATTTCAGACACATAGCCTGTGTCCTGGAATAGAATGGAAAGATGATGGACAGCCAATGTGTTGACAGATTTTCCTGATAACTGTAATTATTTAGAATTGTTGTTGTTGTTTTTGTATTAATTTCATAGTGGAATATTTTGTATTGACCAGATTTCCAGAATAGATTCATTCTGATTCCATAAAGAAAATGAAATTTGAAAAATGCCAAAGAGCAATAAAAATAAGTGCAGGTTATGTTCGCAAACTTTTTCCACGGATGGCATTATGCCAATTACTAAAATGTATCTACCTATTCTGCTTATGAGCCATAGTCACACATTTACATTACACGTGTTTTATTGCCTGACCATTGCATAAAGCTAGCAGAGTGTAGCGCTGGTTTAACAGTTTATTATGTAATTCATTAAACTACCTGCTTTCCATCATTTATTGTAAGGAAAAATTCAGAAAATATGTTCTACTAACTTTATATGTGACGATGCAACCTTAAACGTATTTGTTCATAATAATGTAGTCAGTGCTAGAACAAGGGGAACAAGTCACAACGTGCACAGTTTGTTTCCTATTCTACTGCAGATGATGAGAAAAAGATGGGAAATTCTTCAGTTATACATACTAATTTGAGATTTGATTAAATGTTTCAGTGTAGTGGGATTCTAACTGTCCATGGGTGCACATGTACTAAGGGGAGATAGAGGTCAAAATTGCTAAAGCCATCTAAAATCCCTGTAGAGGTAATTTCTCAATATATTCAGAAGGGATTACCTGTATCTCCGGCCTGCAAAAGATAAAGCAGGCATGTTTACATGTTTATTGGTGCTGTCATAGGCACCTATGGTGGCACTAGAAGACAAAGGTATTACTGAGGTGAAATGTCCCATACTGTCGTGCTTCTTCTCCAATGCCGATTTCATTACTTGAAGTTGCCAATATCTGCTATTCCTCAGAGTAGGGGAGATGTATTACACAGTGTAAAGAGTGGAGAAGTGGGCCAGTTTCAGGGGCGGAACTACTGGCGGGGCAGGCAGTGCATTGCACTGGGGCCCCGCCGCACTCAGGGGCCCACAGCCGGCTCCAGTGTTGGAGCCTGGAGGGACACGAGCGCATCGCGCGTCTCTCCTGTGTCCCTCCTGGCTCTCCCCCGGCCGCTCTAAGGAAGCATGTGCCGTTCGTGAGCTCTGATTGGCTCACGAACGGCACATGCTTCATTAGACCGGCCGGGGGGAGAGCCAGGAGGGACACAGGAGAGACGCACGATGCGCTCGTGTCCCTCCAACACATAGGGGGGGGGGGGCCGGGGTAGCAGGCACTGCGGTATATACCTGGCACTGGGGGGACAGATCTGGCACTGGGGACATATACCTGGCACTGGGGGGACAGATCTGGCACTGGGGACATATACCTTGCACTGGGGGGGCATATACCCGGCACTGAGGGCATGTACCTTGCACTGGGGGCATATACCTGGCACTGGGGGGGAATATCTGGCACTGTGGGAGAATATCTGGCACTGGGGGGGCATATACCTGGCACTGGGAGCATATAACTGGCACTGTGGCGGCATGTACCTGGCACTGGGGGCATATACCTGGCACTGGGGGCATATACCTGGCACTGGGGGGGAATATCTGGCACTGGGGGCATATACCTGGCACTGGGGGGGAATATCTGGCACTGGGGGCATATACCTGGCACTGGGGGGGAATATCTGGCACTGGGGGCATATACCTGGCACTGGGGGGGGAATATCTGGCACTGTGGGAGAATATCTGGCACTGGGGGGGCATATACCCGGCACTGGGGCATATACCTGGCACTGGGGGGGAAGCAGGCACTGGGGGGGAATATCTGGCACTGGGGGCATATACCTGGCACTGGGGGCATATAACTGGCACTGGGGGGGCATGTACCTGGCACTGGGGGCATATACCTGGCACTGGGGGGGAATATCTGGCACTGTGGGAGAATATCTGGCACTGGGTGCATATACCTGGCACTGTGGGGGAATATCTGGCACTGGGAGCATATGTGGCACTGGGAGCACGGCCCTAGCAACAAGCACTACCCACTAGCAACGAGCATGACACCCAGTGCATGAAACCCCTGGCAACGAGCATGACATCCTGGCACCGTGCATGGAACCAAGTGCATGAAACCCCTGGCAACAAGCAGGTAATTTCTTTTTTTATTTGTTGGGACTGCCTGCCGCAATGTGTAAAAAGGGGGGACTGCCTGCCGCTATGTATAAAAATGGGGAATCTGCATGCCGCAATGTAAAAATGGGGAATCTGCCTGCCGCTATGTATAAAAATGGGGAATCTGCCTGCCGCTATGTATAAAAATGGGGAATCTGCCTGCCGCTATGTATAAAAATGGGGAATCTGCCTGCCGCTATGTGTAAAAAGGTAGAATCTGCCTGCCGTAATGTGTAAAAAGGGCACGCTATCTGCCGTTATGTGTAAAAGTGTATGGTGTCTGCCGTAATGTGTAAAATGGGGACGCTGTCTGCCGCTATGTGTAAAATGGGGACGCTGCCTGCCGTAATGTGTAAAAAGTGCACGCTGTCTGCCGCTATGTGTAACGAGGGCACGCTGTCTGCCGCTATGTGTAACGAGGGCACGCTGTCTGCCATTGTGTAAAAAGTGTATGCTGTCTGCCGCTATGTGTAACGAGGGCACGCTGTCTGCCGTTATGTGTAAAAAGTGCACGCTGTCTGCCGTTATGTGTAAAAAGGGGAATCTGTTCGCTGTAAGGAGTAAAAGGGTCTCTACCTGGTGTAGTGGTGCTACTGTGCGGCGTAATTTGAAGAATGGAGACTACTGTGCACCGTTTTATGAATTGGTATTATTTTGTGGACACACCCCTTCCCCACGAAGCCACGCCACTATGTATTTTTGCGCGCGCGCCTACGGCGCGCACTGCCCATGGGGTGTACTTGGATGGGATGGGGGGCCCAAAGCATTTTGTTGCACCTGGGCCCACCGCTTGCTTGTTCCGCCACTGGCCAGTTTAGAAGTTTGCCATAATAACTAATCAGCTTCTACCTATCATTTTAGAGAATATACTTGATAAATGCTACCTCAAAGCCAATTTGCTGCTACAGGCTACTTCTCCACTGGTCTTCTTCTCGACTCTTTACATTGCTTATAATATATCCCCCATCATGCTGGAAGTGTTCCTATGTTTGAAAAGTCATGGCTTAAGTTCAGAACATTGGACCCCTGGGCTAGTAGTTTTACTATCCATGTGGACATCTATTGGGTATAGTAACCTATGGCAAGCAAAGCAAAGTGGAGCGAGCCACTATGTCAGAAGCATTGTGAGCTATGCGAGCCCACGAGGGTACAAGTTTTAATGTTCTGGACAAGTTTTATAATGTTCAGAAGCAGTTTAGTTATGCTAAACCAGGGGGTCCCATGTTCTGAACTTGAACCAGACCTCATTTGACAATAAAGTTTGTTCAAAGTTTATTTCATGTCTCTTCCAGTTTTTGGAGAGAGATCTCAAAATACCACACATGCGCAGACAACAGTAAAGACCTGCTGTGAATATCAGCACAATTAGTTCGTGAAAGGGGTGACTTATCATTCACCCACTTCTGCACACTTGTTCTTGATATGTACCATAATGAAAGCTTGCCACTTCACTACAGTTTTAGGAGAAGTGGAAGCATCATTATCACCACCAAGTGTACTATAAGTAAGGAGTTGGTATGAAATCCCGACTGTTGGTATCTCGGAGGTCAGGAGACTGACATCGGAATCCAGACAGTCAGAATTCTCACCTCGAGACCAGCGAGTCCCCTCATGGGCTCACTGTGCTCGCCACTCTTCGGGCTAGGTGGCGAGCTTAGCTCACCACACTACTATATTCCCCCTTCGGTGGTGGCGTGGACCTCCACCCGAGTGGGAATACTGGGCGGTGGTCTGGATTTTGACCACAAGCAATATCCCTGCTGTTGGGATTCCAGCATCTGTATTTCGACCGCCGGGATCCTGTGGTTCAGGAAATAATTGCTTCCCCTAAGTACAGGTATATGTATCCCAAAGTGATTTTTTTTCAGCAATTTTCAATTACCGCACCTCAACTCATTGTTCGTGTTTAGAGCTTGCCGTTAAAAACTAAAGACATTTTAATTATTATAAAATGTGTATGTTCATGTTTAACATTTATTATTTACATTAAAGTTATTTGCATACAAACAGTGTAAGCTTCCGCCCTGGGGTGGAACTCTTCATCTGCTGTCTCAGTTTGGGTGGGACATTATAATGCTCCACCTTATACTCTCCTAAGCATACACTGTGGCCATCACATGTGTAGTGCTGCAGTCTTTGGGGTGGCAATTGCAGAATTTCCACTACTGGCTACAGTTATTAAATCTATTGCATAGGCTGACTAGCTCTCTGCGGATTTGCATTTCCTCAGTGCATGAAATAGGGATGTCTCTTAAATTAGAATTAAAATATAATAATTGTAATTCCAGCAGTTTGTAAACAAAATCTAGAACGAGCAGTACAACAAATATCCAACCAGCTAGAGGATTTACATAAACATAACACTTCACTACTGGACGGTTGTTATCTAAAAAATAATCCAGTAATTATTTCCAAGCATGAGAAGCCAAGTAATTTGCTTTCAGAAGCCGGTGATCAAAATGAAGTTTTTATTGGGCTTGCTTGTAACTAAGTAATACATATTTTGTTTTTTAGTAATGAAAATAATTCCAGCTTCTCTATCTACGCTAACAAATAACCAAAAAAAAAACACAATCAAAGTGAATTCTAGACAATGTTGTTTATCATGTGAAATGCCAAAGTGCCAGGTTAGTTAGATGTTACTCACCTTCTATACTGCTGTGTATTTTGCCTTGTGCTATCTATACTGTGCAATAAATTAAAGTAACAAGGTCATGAGATATTATGGCCCAAGCTAATTTATTTTTATTTCTTGTTAGCATAAATGTCAATGCAATTGATGTTCTTAGTAAATAAATATTGTACGAAATTCTGTGTGTGTTTAACTCTACTCATTTATAAATATGCCCCTATATCAGCTAGAGATTTAATAGCAGTGACATATCAATGAAAAGGTAAGAGCCCTATTACCAGTAATAGGGTTTATTATCACATTGCTCAAAATATGACCAGGGTTATCAGGGGCGGGTTGGGATGGAAAACCAGCCCGGGAAATTGATGAAAGCAGCCCTAACGGGGAGGGGTCTTTTGAGGGGGCGGGATTAATCCTCATAGGGTTTTATTCTGAGTTGGATGCAGTTGCAGCCTTCCTTGCGTCATTTGCTGCAATTGCATCTGTGACTTTATGTTAAGGACGTTACATTGCAGTTCCCTAGTGTACCTCGATGTATCTAAATATGCAAGGACAAAGATGCCCACTGTCAGTGTCTACAGATCATGCTTTGTGCATCTTTAGATGCCATCATTGGCTGCACCACTGAAATTTTCACCAGCCCTTTAATAGAGCATTTCAACGACTCTATATGCAACCACTAATAGCAACACGCCCTTACTACGTTATATCGACATCTGATTAGCAAGCCCCCTGTAACCACACAGGAATGCCCAACACATTTCTTCTAATACACTTCTTGGTGCGTGTGTCTGACTCAGTACTGCAACTCTGTACAAACACCATCGCGGTGCATCTCAGACACAAGCGCAGATGAAAAACATTGCACAAGAAAAAAATAAAACCCATTGGCCCCCACAGAAAACCATAAAACAAATTGGACCCCACAGGGGAAATAAATGTATAATATAGCTTTTGGTATTAAAATTTGTTTCAAATTTCCACTGCTGTTTGAAAGGCCCAGTGACGCCAAGAGGTTTTATACTTCTTGGCTATAACATCTACAGTATACTGTATATTCATTTATGTATTAACATTTATGTAGTGCTAGCATATTCCATTGTACTTTCTTTCCAAATCAGGCAGAGGCCAGTACTTTCTGCGGACCATCTTGCCGGTGGTCCTCCTCCCGCCCATAGCAATCCGCTAGGGGGGTGGGGAGGGGGGGGATGCGGAGTTTCTTGAAATAACTGCTAAGCAGAATTTGCAATCTTTTGGATCGCATGCTGGGGGCCGCCATTGCAAGGCAAGGCCGCTCAGCATGCTATTAGCCTCCCCCCCTTGACCACGCTGAAATTGTGGTCGCACCGCAATTTCAGCATGAACGCTAAAAATGAGGTAGCCCCCTGCTGGCGCAGCCTGGCTGTGCCGGCAGGAGGTCCACCACCATTCTTCTTATCGCAGTGGCTGTATGTGACGTCACGCAGCATCCTCCATCATGCCCCCGTCACACACACCATTTCTTCATCACCGCTCCAGTTTCCCCATTGCCGACCCCGCAATGCCCCGTCTCTAACTTGGAAAAGGAACGTTGCCGCTTCCCCACCCTGCAAACACATATTGCGATCCAAACTGAATTAGGCCCTTTGTTCTGTCATTTTACCGGGTGTGTCTTCAGACCGGATCCCATTTTACCTACCAGTATCCATTCCACACTACTAGGGATTGACAGGCTTTTTGTTATGTGAGTTGCAGTCCTGTTTCTTATCAGGGGTGCTTCTCTTCTGACTCTGAGCTTAGGTGTTGGGTAATTCATGACTCATCAGTATGGCTCACACCTAAGACCTGGCTATTTGAGTCTGCATGGTCCCAACATTTATTGCTAAATCATTAATGTTTCTGCCATTCACCAATGTTACTGGACTTGTTTCATGTTTCTGGACTTTTGTTTGTGTTTCTCCTGTTTTCTGCGGCTGGCAAACAAAATAACTTATGTTATTCACCAGATTATTCTCCTACAGTTTGTTTCTGGACTCTGATTCTTCCATTTTTATTGAAAGACTCCTACAGTATATAACCTGCATTCCTAGGGCACATACAATTAGCCATGGGGTTAATCCTATAACTAACTAACTGATGGTTAATTACAGCACAGCATGGGGAAAGGCTATTCAATTAAATAGCCTTTTCCCCATACCAAAAATAATGAATTAATGTGTGGAAACTCACTGATTCTGTGGAAATGGCAGAATCAATGGGTTTTTCCATGTGCATTGCTCGAGTTGTATGTTTGCAGAAGCAGAACATCTGGATGCGAGTTTTGCCATTGCAACTTTTGGGATTGCAAGAAACATAGATTTGGAGAGAGCTGGAATGATCCCGCACTGCTTGTTTTGATAATTACAGTGGTTATACTGATACCAACTATTAGCATGTGAATCTTTTGGTAGAAAATCACAATTATTAAGATATTGGTGGTGCTGACTTGAGGAAAATGACAATAATATCACAGGAAATTGTCCCTGCAAGGGAGCAGGGGGACAGGAAGTTTCACCTTTGTGTAGGGGCACTCTTTTTTAGAAATATTTCTATACATAGTTAAAAAAATAACTTTTCATTAATATATATTAAAAATATCAAGCATAACAAATTGTCACTATCATTTAGCAGTTTATGCTCAATGTTTAAAATAGGATTAAATTGAAATGAATCAGGTAAAGAGAGTTTAATTACCTTAATTATCTTGTAGCAATACAAGTGTGACCATGAACTAATTTAATTCATATATTGCAATAGTAACATAGTAACATAGTATTTGAGGTTGAATAGAGGCAAATTGCCCATTGTGTTCAACCTGTTTTAAGTTGTGATGATTCTACATACTTGCTGAATAATGTTTTATGACTAGTTAGCTACTATAACTCATGTTACCCCCGGATTAACCACGTTGATATTTTAAGTATTATAACCTTGGATAGCTTTTTCATTCTGAAATTTAGCCATTACTTTTTTAAATCCAATTACAGTGTCCGCCATTACCACTTTCCCTGGCAGGGAATTCCACATCCTGATTGCCCTAACAGGGAAGAACCCTTTCCTCCGTTGCATTTGGAAATTTCTCTCCTCCAGTTGCAGTGAGTGCCCACGTGTCCTAATCTGTGTTCTTTTAATAAATAATTCCTCTGATAACTCTTTGTGATGTCCCTTTACATATTTGAAGATATTAATAATATCTCCTCTTAGGCACCTCTTTTCTAGTGTATACATATTCAGCTTAGTAAGTCTTTCCTTATAGTCAAGTCCTTCTACGCCTTTAATCAATTTAGTAGCTCTCCTTTGAACACTTTCAAGTTCACTGATGTCTTTTTTATACAATGGTGCCCAAAACTGAACACAATATTCCAGGTGCGGACGTACCAAAGCCTTATAGAGCGTCATGATTATATCCGAGTTCCTTGTCTCAATTCCCCTTTTTATGCACGCTAGCACCTTACTTGCCTTCTTTACTGCATTTTGACATTGTGTATGGTTATTAAGCCTATTATCAATGAATACCCCTAAATCTTTTTCCAACTCTGTTTACCCTAGGCGTTCCCCATTTAATATGTAGGATGCAAGTTTGTTTTTAGTCCCAAAATGCATAACCTTGCATTTGTCTGTATTGAACCTTATTTTCCATTTAGACGCCCAGAGTTCAAGTTTAGATAGATCATTCTACAAGGACTCCACATCCAATTCTGAATTAATTACCTTACACAGTTTAGTATCATCTGTAAAGATTGACACTGTGCTTTTCAGGCCTATTTCTAGGTCATTGATAAATATGTTGAACAGTAGTGGCCCGAGTACGGACCCTTGTGGTATTCCGCTGACTACTGGGGACCAGGTGGAGGACTTCCCGTTGACCACTACTCGCTGTACCCTGCTATCCAACCAGCTGCTTATCCATGTGTAAATAGTTTTTCCTAGGCCAAACTCCTTTATTTTGATCATCAGTCTCCTGTGAGGAACTGTATCGAAGGCTTTTGCAAAATCTAGGAAGACCACATCCACTGCTTTTCCTTGATCAAGATTATTGCTCACTTCCTCGTAGAAGCTAATTAAGTTAGTCTGACATGACCTGTCCCTCACAAACCCATGCTGGTTCTTGCTAATAATCCTAGCAGACTGTAGATACTCCTGTATGCTGTCCCTTAGAATTCCTTCCAATATTTTCCACACTATAGATGTTAAACTAACTGATCTGTAGTTTCCCGGAAGATTTTTGGATCCCTTTTTAAATAATGGCACTACCTCAGCTATACGCCAATCCTTCGGTACCATGCCTGATCTAATTGAACTATTGAAAATCGAGTATAGGGGTCGTGCTAGTTGTGAACCCTCGGGTAAAGTCCATAAGGACCAGGTGATTTATTAATCTTAATTTTGCTTAGTCTCTCCTGGACTACTTCTTCGCTTAAACAAGTATCTAACCATGAATCATTACTGTCACAATTGTTATGCTCTACTCCCACCATCAGTTCTTCACTGGTGAATACTGATGAAAAGAATTTGTTCAGTATTTCCACTTTTATTTCGTCATCATTTATCAATTCTCCTAATTCATCTTTTAATGGACCTATATTCTCCTTTTTTAACCTTTTACCGTTTATGTATTAAAAAAAACTTTTTAGGATTGGTTTTACTCTCTATAGCGATTTGCTTTTCATTTTCCATTTTATCTGCTCTTATTGCTTTTTTGCATTTCTACACTCCTTGTAATACTTGAAAGACTCCTCCTTTCCATTAGATTTAAATGATTTGAAAGCCCGCTTTTTTTATCCATTTCTGCCTTAACCTTCTTGTTAAGCCACATCGGTTTGAGTTTAATACTCCTGCGTTTACTGCCCAGGGGAATAAAGTTAAGAATATTGCTATCCAGCAACCCATTTAAAACATCCCACATTTCCGAAGTGTTCTTGTTATTAAACAGAACCTCCCACTCTGTTGTTAAGTGCACATCTAAGCATACTGGAATTAGCCTTCCTAAAGTTAAAAGTTGAACCCCTGTAGCTATATTTCCTGAAACTGATAATCATATAGTGATCACTGTTACCCAAAGTCTCCCCAACTTTAGTGTTTCATATAATGTCCACATTATTAGTAATTACTATATCCAGGGTAGTTTTACCCCTAGTTGGGTCCTCGACTAATTGAGACTAGTGATCCCTAAACAAATTTAAGAACCTGCTGCCCATTGCTTTAGCACATGAATCGTTACTCCAGGTTATATCTGGGTAATTAAAATCCCCAATCACAAGGATGTCCCCCAATCCTGCAGCCTTTTTGATTTGATGCAATATTTGTTCTTCCTCATGTATGCTAATATCCGGCTGTTTGTAGCACGTGCCTATGACTAGTTTTTTTGCATCAATTCCATCACTTGAGATTTCAACCCATAGTGACTACACATTATCGCCAGTCTCCTCATAGATAACCTCACCTCCATTAGGTATGGTTTAAGTGATGGTCTAACATAAAGACATACACCTCCTCCTCTTTTGTTAGCCCTGTCCCTCCTGAAAAGAGAATACCCCTCCAAGTTAGCAATCCAGTTGTGAGAGTCATCCCACCATGTTTCCGTAATACCTATAATGTTATACTACGCCTTTGATGCTAACAATTCCAATTCCCCCATTTTACCTGCTAGACTTCTTGCATTTGCAAGCATACATTTTAGTTTATCGGTTCCTTTATTTGTTTATTTTCCTAAAGATTTCCCATCCTGGTTAACTAGTGCATCCGTAGCGTTACTGATACAGACTGTCCTTCTCACTCCCTCTCCAACCCCACCGTACTTAGTATTGCCCACCTTACTTTTCTCTTTGGTCAACCCAATGTTCCCATCTAAATTCACCGCCCTGACATAAGTATTTTCTCTTAAGTCCCGTACAACATTTTCTATAGGCTGTAATGATGACACATAATTGTTATTTAATTCTTTAGCAATACCTTGCTTAACACCCTTATTAGAACCCATGTAAATATCCTTACCGGCTGCACATTCCCTCCACCCTTCTCCACCCCCTTTTATCTCACTACCACCATCCCTATTATACTTGCTGCATGACCCATAGTTTCTAGCTAAACCCTCCCCCCAGGCTCCTAGTTTAAAAGCTCCTCCAACCTACTAACCATCCTACCCCCCAGCACTGCAGCCCCTTCCTCATTCAGGTGCAATCCGTCACGAGAAAAAAGATGGCACCTGACTGAGAAGTCCGCCCAGTGTTCCAAGAACACAAACCCCTTTCTACACCAGTCTCTGAGCCACACATTTACCTCCCTAATCTCCCTCTGTCTCCCTGGGCTAGCGCGTGGCACTGGTAATATTTCGGAGAAAATTACTTTAGATGTCCTTTTTTTTTAGTTTCTGGCCTAAGTCCCTATAATCTTTCTTAAGCACATCCCACCTACCACTAACTTTGTCGTTGGTGCCAACGTGCACCAAGACCGCCGGGTCTTTCCCAGCCCCTCCCAACAATCTATCTACCCGGTCCGCGATGTGCCGTACCCGAACACCCGGGAGACCACAGACCATACGGCGAACAACAGACCGTACATGTAAATGTAAATATCATCTTTTAACACTTTTGTCCAGAGTGGGTGAAAATATCTTAAGTAGTGAATTTTGTAACAGTGGTTTAACAATTGGTAATTAATACAACCTACCACTTTTTCGGACACGGTAAAGGTTATTATCTTAAAAATGGCCTCATTTGAATGAAAGGTTCATCAGTGAGAATACAAAAAATAATTAATTGTTTCTTAGCCGAGAGATACCTGCCTCCAGAGAAACCATTGTACTGTATGAGGAATACACTTAGGACATAGAACAACAGTGCGGTGACTGCTCTATTGCACCTTAATTTAAATGTAAGAAACAATTTTCACCATAATAGTTGCAAAGCAAAAGCGGACCATCACACGTAATATCCCTATGTGACAAATATTAGCAATGCTCTGTCACAATCATATATTGCAGTGTAAAGTAGATTAGACACCAGAGCTGTATGCCCAATAACTTCCACTTCCTTTGCATGTGTATGTGTATACAGTGAATGGAAGGTGAGAGGGTTAATTGGCCGGTGCAGGCAGGAAGGAAGAAGCAGCGTCTCTGCTGTTGGTTTTGGGATCCCTGGTAACCTTGCGTCATTGCAGAGTAACCTTCATTGCCGCACCCCGATGAGAGGATCCCAGAATACCTGTGAGTCTGTGTTAATCCTCAGCGGCCCCTGCCTGGCAAGCATCTCCCACTGTGCCCTGTGTCCGGTGCATGTACGCTACACAGGATTCCAGAAGTGATGTTGGAGTTACGTCTGCCACGAACGTACATTTCACCCAAGTGGGATCTTGGTCCCTGTGGAGCCTGATTAGCAATGGGAGAGAAAGAAGGCTCTTGTGTGGGCGCACTCTTGTACAAGAAAGAAAATTCTTATATTGTATAATGAAGAATATTTAAAACATAACTTTTATTAATATGGTTTAAAACGTAATTACCCAATTGGGCCGGGTTAGTACCAGGAGAGGAGACTGCCTGCGAATACCTGGTGTTGTAGAGTAGGAATTATTTTCCTCTCTATGTGACAAGGGACACCAACAGCAGTATCACCACTAATTCTTTCTAGCACTTCTTTATTCTCCCAATTATCCATTCCGTGTTCATTGCAGTTCACTACTTCATGTTTCACCCACAAACGTGGTATCTGTTAATAATTCAGGTGTTCTAATATTGGTGACCATTGAATACTAATATAATAACTTAACCTAAGTTGTCCTAATTGGATGGATTCATAACAATTTTTTGACCACTCCTCGGTCCCATTAATACAGAAACTCTGTACTGGTCAGGGGAAATGGGGGTATGACAATTCAGTGTCTACAACCTTTCCAATTACTCTTTGGAGAAAGATACCAGAACATTTTTAAAAATTCAATTTTTTATTCCTTATGGATCATTTAGATGGGTAATTACGTTTTAAACCATATTAATAAAAGTTATGTTTTAAATATTCTTCATTATACAATATAAGAATTTTCTTTCTTGTACAAGAGTGCGCCCACACAAGAGCCTTCTTCCTCTCCCATTGCTAATCTGTGTATTTTTTGGCTCTGGGCGCACCACCAACTAGGACTACATCTAATAAGAGAAAATTGTATACATTTTCTCTTTCCCATTATCTATGGTAGTTAATTGTCCAATTTTGGTATTTTTCTTATATATGTTTATATCTCTATGACCTGTGCCCGATCGCCCCGTGTTTTGCTCCCTGTGGAGCCTACCTGGGATTCCCTCAGAAAAACTGTATTTACTGAAAGATAAAGATAATAATAATAAAAAATAATAATAATGGGAACATTATTAATGGAGCGATTGACATAATACTTGATATCCACATGTTGATAGAATAAATATACTATGTCCAATGCTCCCAGTGATTTTATATCCGAGAATTGCAAACATTCCATTATAGTTTTGTTAATAATGTTGTATGAGGCATTAACTACATATAACATAATTTTGTATTATAATGATGAGAAAAGAAAGGAAAAAAGGGGGAAAAAGTGTAATGAATATGAAGATATGAGTAGGAGAGATTAAAAACCAAAAAGTTTGAACCAGGAGAGAAAGGGACTAGATGTCTAATAGTGGGAGGATCATAAGAAGGCACTATAGTTGATGTTCTCATTAAGTCCCCTTGGGGACGGAGATCCCAATCTGAAAATCCATGAGCTCTCATGTCAGGAGCTCTTTGTTGAGGTCACCCCCTCTCAGACCCAGATGCATTATTTCGAGGACAAATATTTTTAGATCTTCATAGGAATTTTGATGTTTCTCTTGGAAGTGTCTTGCTACTATTGGTAGCTGTTTAAATTTCTTAATGTCTGATTCCACGTTCCTAATTGTGCCAATGTGCTCTACGGCACGTTTTTTAGGCATCCTTGATGTCATACCAACGTAATATATGTTGCAAGGACAGGTGATACAATATATGATATTTTTTGTCTTGCTGTTGAAGTATTCCTTTATCCCATGTTCTACTCCACATTTGTCCTCTATGGAATTTTTCTCTATAATATGTTTGCAAATTTTGCATGTCCCACAAGGAAAGCTACCATTAATTATAGGTTTTTTGGTTGTTTTTTCTTCATAGTGGATTCTAACCAACTTATCCTTAAGGTTTAGGAATCGTCTCCAACTCATTGAGACCTGGTCCTTAAGAACTTCCTCCAAGTCTGGGTCTGTGCGAAGAATGGGCCTATATTATTTATGAATAGTATTCCTTATATCTTGCCATTCCATGCAGAAGTTTCCAACAAATCTAATTTATTTATTAGTTGTTTGGTCTTTTCTGTTTTTGTCAATCTAGGTTTCCCTCTTAATTTGTTGAGTTTCTCTACTGGCCTTCTTTATCAGTCTATTGCTGTAACCCCTTTCCCAAAGTCTGGATGCGGAATGACAAGATATAAAGAATACTATTGAGAAATATTGGACCATTCTTCGCACAGACCCAGACTTGGAGAAAGTTCTTAAGGATAAGGTCTCAATGAGTTGGAGACGATTCCCGAACGTTAAGGACAAGTTGGTTAAAAGCCATTATGAAGAAAAACCAACCAAAAAAACTATAATTAATGGTAGCTTCCCTTGTGGCACATGCAGAATTTGTAAACATATTATAGAGAAAAATTCCATGGAGGACAAATATGGAGCAGAACATGTGATGACAGTTTTTAATCTCTTTTACCAATATCTTCCTATTCATTACACTTTTCCCCCCTTTTTTCCTTTATTTTCTCATTTTTATAATACAAAATTCTGTTATATGTAGTTAATGCCTCATACAACATTAGGGAATAAAAATAAAATTAACAAAACTATAATGGAATGTTTGCAATTCTCGGATCTAAAATCTCTGTGAGCACTGGACATAGTATATTTATTCTATCAACATATGGATACCAAGTATTATGTAAATCGCTCCATTAATAATGTTCCCATTATTATTATTATTATTATTATTATTATCTATATCTTTCAGTAAATACAGTTTTTCTTTGCTAACTATAATTGGCTCAATTGTTGTGACAAATTATTTACCTTGTTCTTAAAAATGATTCTCTTCCCCAATAAAACATTGAAAAACTGTTAATGTGCTACATATTCTAATATAATATCATTGTTGGCAACAATTGTATAGTGTAGAAGATATACACTTTGAAACCAAGGATGGCATTTGCCTTGCTAAAATGGAGATTTACTGTAATGGAGATTTATAATGGCCTTAATAAATGGTACGCATAATAGTGCATGCTTCTGATTGGTGCATGGTCACACAGGAGAGCAAGCGGAGGGAATCCCAGGCAGGCTCGACGGTGACCAAGCCCCCACTTGGGTGCAATGTTTGTGGCAGACGTCACTCCAACATCACTTCCAGAATCCTATGTAGAGCACACAAACCGGACACAGGGTACAGCAGGAGATGCTTGCCAGACAGGGACCGCTGAGGATTAACACAGACTCACAGGTATTCTGGTGTCCTCTCATTGGGGTGCGGCAATGAAGGTTACTCTCCAATGACCGCAAGGTTACCAGAGTTCCCAAAACCAACAGCCCCTGAAAGCAGAGACGCTGCTTCTTCCTTCCTGCCAGCGCCGACCAATTAACCCTCTCACCTTCCATTCACTGTATACACATACACATGCGAAGGAAGTAGAAGTTATTGGGCATACGGCTCTGATGTCTAATCTACTTTACACTGCAATATATGATTGTGACACAGCATTGCTAATATTTGTCACATAGGGATATTACCTGTGAAGGTCTGCTTTTGCTTTGCAACTATTAAGGTGAAAATTGTTTCTTACATTTAAATTAAGGTATTTAAATAGAGCAGTCACCGCACTGTTGATCTATGTCCTAAGTGTATTCCTAATGCAACGGTTTCTCTGGGGGCAGGTATCTCTCGGCTAAGAAACAATGAATTATTTTTTGGATTCTCACTGATGAGCCTTTCATTCAAATGAGGCCATTTTTCAGATAATAACCTCTAGTGTGCCCGAACAGTGGTAGGGTGTATTAATTACCTCCAATTGTTAAATCACTTTACAAAATTCACTACTTAAGATATTTTCACCCACTCTGGACAAAAGTGTCAAAAGATGATATTTACATTGCAACATATGAATTAAATTAGTTCACGGTCACACTTGTATTGCTACAAGATAATTAAGGTAATTAAACTCTCTTTTCCTCATACAGAAATATTTGTAAAAAAAATGCCCCCACACAGAGGTGAAACGTCCTGTCCCCCTGCTCCCTTGCAGAGACAATCTCCTGTGATATTGCAAGAAACATGCAAGTTTGCATGTTCCCGCACCCCATTACATTGGTTGAGTTTGCAAAATGTGTACAAATGTGTTGCAAAACAGTACATTTGTGCTAACTCGCACTTCAATACATCCCGCCAATTATCTCTCACACAATAAACACATTATCCCCACACAACAAATGCATTATCCCTACACAAAAATATACATTATCCCCAACAACAAAAAAATATTTTCCCCCACTGAAAAATACACATTATCCACCACAGAAACAAAAAACACGTTATCACCCACTGGAAAAAAAAAAAAAACAAATTGGGCCAAATGTAAAAGAATGAGAGTTCCAAAAAGTGAGAGATTTGGTAAGGTTTTGCAGGTTTTTTTTAAAGTGGCAATCATTTACACAGCAAGATCAACCTGGTTTTGCTGTGTAAATGATTGCCACTTTAAAAAAAAAATGAAAAACCTTACCAAATCTCTCACTTTTTGAAACTCTCACTCTATTACATTTGGCCCCTGGTCCCAAACAGAAAACACACACACAATTGTACAGTACAACCTAGAAGACTTACCTAACCTCTGAAGGGCCTGAAGGAAAGGAGCTCCCAGTACCTCCCTGCTTGCAGTCCATCTATGACAGCCTCAGTGCCATATTCAGTGCACTATGGGGATGGGATGTCATGTCGTTGTGTTGCCTGAGATCACAGCTCAGCCACGTCACAGTTGCAGGATAAGGCCAGAGCTGCTCAGGTTGAAACTAGAACTGGCAGACTTGAATAGCCAGGGTCCTGTTCCTCGAGCAGGCCCTACTCCAATGTGCCCCCTTGACAGATCGGGCCCAGAGACAAATGTCTCCATTGCCTCCAGGAGTCCTACCACTGGGTCAAACCCAATATTATGGTTTTGAATTCAAGTTGCTTATATGTTTGCTAAATTGCACCCTTGAAAATATGTGCAGACACTAGTTAAATAATTCTGCCCATACACACAGCTGCTCAGACAGACACCTCAAATCCAAATACACATATAACCAGTGGCGTCTCCAGAGGTGGGGCTGCAGTGCAATCCAAATTTCAAGTATGGGAGCCACACCACCTGCCAGTGAGTCAGTATGGGGTGACAGTTGGGGAAGCTCCCCTATTTGAAATTTGCAGCCCCACCTCTGAAGCCGCCACTGTATTTAAATGCCCCAAGTTTGTATAAGCAAAACAAAAATACCCTCAAACATGCAAGTCAGTACATGTACTGTAAGCTAGCATCTGTATTGCCAAATTCTACTTGCATGTGAACCCCCTGATCCACTTTCCAAAGCATAAGGGGTCACAGGCAGTATATGTGTCTAGCTCAAGAAGCTGTACACATGATCAGTGAGAGAAATATTATGTTAGTACATTACAAAAAAGAAATCCACTGATGTCCTACTGTCAAAATGTCAATCACCTCCTATTTAGACATGACATAATAGTTCCACCTTTGAGACTGTTTGTTATATGTACATACGTACTGAAATTTAAGTATTTTCACACAAAAAAAGACCTGATCTTTAGCTGTATTATAAAATAATTGTTACTTTGGGTGTTGGTGAAAAATGTCAGTATCTTAGAACTAATATAACTTTTTTTTTTTATTTACATGGAAGGGCTACTGTTTCTTTGTTTTTATGTTGTTGTTTTTTAATTAAGAGACCGAGCTCATTAGATTGTCATGAAGAAAACCACATTTGCCATTTCTCTGTTACAGTACCTTGTCCAATTAAATAAAATGATACAGGAACAAAGTTCCAGCCTTATTGGACTTGAACACATTGTTTATGATTGTCTGTGCTAAAGAGAGAAACCAAATTTCATTGCATTCTAAGCATCATTTGACATTTACGAAATTGCGGACTGACACACTTACAGCAAAGCCCTCTATATAATGTGAGCAGTAAGTAATGTTTCCCTTTCTGAACATGACAGCATGCACATCCATTGTACACAGAATAGCCTAAATGCATAGACTCTTGCAATGTTTCCCTCTGGAGATAAACATTTGAGCATATTAGTTATTTGTGCTTTGCTCTCTTTGCTGTTGCTCTTGTAATACAGTTATTAAATTGACATGAATAGGTTTTTTTCATGCTATCCTGTTTATACAGTATAAAATACATCACCGTGACTTTAGACAATGAGGCCAACATGTATAATGTGACACAAAAAGCACAAAAAAGCCATTTTACTTATGGCAAAAACCACTGGGCTTGAGTGCTAATTCAGTAATGATAGCAAATTCTACTAATCAGCAGAATTTGCTATCCTTTGGATTGCATGCTGTGGGCTGCCCACCGCTGGGCAAGGCCACCCAGCATGCTGACGGGGCCACCCCCCCCCCCCCCCCCCCCACCACCTTGATAAAGCAGAAATTGCAAGTGCCTCACAATTTCTGCTTCATCGTAAAAATTCTTGATGTCTCCTGCCAGCACAGCTTAGATGCGCCCGCAGGAGACCCGTCACCATCTTACCCATTGTGGTGGCAGTGTGTGACATCACACAGCCACCGCGGTCATGCCCACAACATGCCCCCGTTCACGCCACACCGCCCACCATTCGTGCCGCCCCTGCACTGCTCCGTCTTCTCCCTGGAAATGGAGCATTGCCCCCCCAGCGACCGCCTCTGCCTAATTGACAGGCAGAGGTGATCGCTTTTTCTGCGCCCCCCCTTGCAGAAAGTGCGGGCACATGTGCAGGATGGACGCTGCGCATGCGCCCGTGGGTCCATCATAAAAATTCCGGTTGGATCTCGACTTGCAATCCAACCTGAATTAGCCCTTTGATTCAATTTAGTTGCATCCCTGGTTATAGTTGCATCCCTGGTTATATTATTTCTGTGCAGGGTAAATACTGGCTGCTTTTGCATGTAGCCCACAAATGTAAGACAGCTTTATTTTTACACTGCAATTTAGATGTCAGCTTGAACACACCCCACCCAAATATAAATCTCTCTGCACATGTTACATATACCCCACCTGCAGTGCCCATGGTTTTGCCCCGATGTGTGCACTTTTGGTTTGCTGACAAACCCGAATAAGGCCAATACACTGTTCTAGTCAATAACAACCAATCACATTTTTACTATATTGATTAAAACTAATATATTGTTGTTATGGTCGGCAATATTTGTCGATTAGTAAAATGTTATTCGTTTATCCATTTAGTAGTAGCGAAGAATAAACATTTTTGAATGAAAAACATTATAATGCAACTACAAAGAGACCCGTGATTTATAATTATGAATCATGTTACTAATTAAATTGACTGTTGCCCTGAAATAGTAGGATGTTAGCATAATTAGCTGTTCTTTTCTGCAAGGAAAGGGAACAAATTACGATGGTTGCAGGGATACTGACTTCAGCAAGAGCATTTTTCAACGTATTTGTCTTCACACTTGACATATATTCATTTGGTTGATATGGACATAGACCAGAAAAAAGTCCCTTGTGTGAAAAACAGCCATGATTTATTTGCAATTGAGGTCTGAAGTTATTGAAGGAAGTAATATGATGGTTCTTGTTGGAGTCCTGCCTTTGATACATAGGAGAACAAAAGCTAAAAACATATTTTCTTGTGTGTATGTTTTATTTTTTTTTTACCTAGAAATATTCCTCATTTGTCTAAATTGGCCAAATTTCTCTATTACTGTAAGAACACATCTAGTAGTCGGTCATAACTGAATTGCAATGATCACTCAAGTTAGAGCAAATAACAGTGAATTGATTGGCATGGTTTGACAATATGCCTATTTAGGAGTCTATTTGTGAAACAACTTTTGCCTTTAATACTCAGAAGTGGTAATTTTCAAGGGATTGCAGAATTACTTAAATATTCCTGCAATTTATTACAAGGGTACTGCCAACGATATTAGAGATATCTGTAGCTGTCCCTCTAATTTTAATAGAATGGAAAGGAGAAGGTGGGACAAGATTGGACTGGGGAGGGGGATGCGGATGTAGAGCGGGGAAGCATTGAGAAATGACAGAACCTCAGTCTCTGAGACATTGAAAAGAAAATGTTGGCAGTCTTGTGGTAGAGGGAGGGAGGAGAGGAGAACAAAGGACGATGTGAATGCAGATGGCATTGATTATGGATGTTAAGTGGGTGACAGTGCAAGTGAAGGGTAGATGAGGGAGACATAGGATGGAACTGAAGATGCAGCATGGGTTGTATAATTGGGAGAGATATAAAGTAGCAAAAGAGGGCAGAGCTGTAGTAGGAAAGAATGAATTTGAAGTGAGGGAATGAATTAATTTGAAGTGCAGTTTCAGCCAGGGGCACTCAGAAAAGCAAGAGCACCTTTGGAGAAAGTGGGTCAGGGTGGAGCACCAAGGTTGACAAGGGGATCATTATAGGCTAATGGTAACAGCAGGAGAGGCAGAATCTAGTGCAAATGTGAGTACTCAGTTGTAGAGGAAGTATACCTGATCAGAACAAAAAAGGGTGGGAATAGGGGCGAGAATAACAGTGACCGTAGAATTTTTTAAGGGTGTCAAGATTATTCCTATTAAAAGTAGCTAAAGTTGAGGGTCTACGTGCAAGGGAATGAAAATGTTGAAAGAGATGGTCAGAGAGCAGAAAGGGAATGCCACAGTTGTGTGTATGAATACCAAGATGAGATAGCGGTCATTGTTGTTATAACTTTATATCCTAACACCAGTTAACAACTCTGATGGTATTTTAATGAAAAATATGTAAGTAAGTAAATGTATTGGCCAGAAAAGGTTGTGATGGCCTTCCTCAGTCAGCACTGCATGCTAGTATATAATCACCACATTAATACGTGTCTTGCTATCATGTCATCAAGACATTGGTGGGAAAAATCATGTTTTATAGTATACACACTTATTTTAAGTCGCTCAACTTAGGTTACCCCACAAACCTATAAAGCTGTGGGTATGGACTTATTGTTTCTAGTTACTGTGTGAAAAGGTTTGTTACTTTTGTTAAGTCTGACACTAATGAAGTAGGATATTGTTACATAACAAAACAGAAGCATGGACATTTGAAATAAGGAGTTACAGTAGGTGAAGGATGCAGATAATGGGGAATAACATAGATTTGATATCCGGGTGACCAGTCTACATTAAATTGGTCTGCAATAAGAAGGTTGACAGCAGAAGGCTGTCAGGCACTCATTTGATAGGGTAATTAGGTTGACAGAGTCTTTGTTGACATCAATGTAGTCAACAAGGTTCAAAGGTCAACACATTCATGAACATGTTGACATAAAACAGTCTACATGTGTTTTTTTAATGCTTTTTAGGCCTAGGCTAAAAAAAAGCTCATGTCAACATTTTGTGTCAACTTGTTCAGTGTCGACCATTTGAACATGTCAAACTTTTAACCCTGTCGAACTAAATGCATATCGGCATAGAAACTGTTGACCTAATGACCTTAATGACATAGTGTTGACCTTCTGATTATAGACCACATTAATGTAGACCAGCCATACTACACCCCATGGATTTTTATCACTATGCAGACATGCTGTATTTCTTATACGTAGTAGTTCTCAGTTTAATTGTATTGTGCTGGGTGCCCAAAAAAGCCCTAAGGGAGTGCAAATATCCAAGTTGAAAAATTACCCTATGTTCCATTGGGACTCCAGCACTAAAGTGCAGGTTATTTTAAATGAGCAATGTTATCTACGGCTTCTAGTTGTATTGCATACAGGGGTTAATTCAGACCTGATCGTAGCCATGCAAAATTTTGCATGGCTACGATCAACCACCCTGACATGCGGGGGGACGCCCAGCACCAGGCCCTCCCCCCGCCACACGGGTGCGATAGCATTGCACGGCGTTGATGCTATCACACCTGGTGAGTAAGTCCCTACCTGTGCAGCATTGCTGCGCTGGTAGGCAAGTTTTCGCCAAATTCCGTGTCGAAGCAGCTACATGTGACATCACGCAGCCACCGCGGCCTGCCCCCCACACGGTCCAGGCATGCCTGCGTTGCCAGGACCACGCCCCCAAAATGGCGGCCGACCGCCACTGGCCCGCCCAGCGAACAATCAGGCAGAGGTGATTGCTGTGCTGAGATGCCGATTGCATCCCTGGCATGCACATGCGCACTGCGGCACATGTGCAGTTCAGACCTGATCGACCGCTGTGCAAAACGCTTAGCAGCAATCAGGTCTGAATTAGCCTCACAGTACTATAGTTAATGTCCACTCTACACTCTGTATGACTGCAAGTTGTGTAAATCAACCTGACATGCTCTATGATGCTTCTAAGTAATGTGGTATAGAAATATCTACCACTGTAACTTGTAACTGCAGGATGGATAATTTCAAGATTCAGTCTGTCTATACTTTTAAATATCCAAGGCATCAAAGAAGCAGCTGGATGACAAATGACTGAGAAAGTGTGGCAAAGAGATGCAGTACTCTACTTGAAATGATGCATTCTGGAGTATTTCAGGATGCTTAAAACAAGAATGTGCATTTCAAAGTTAAAATCTGTAAAAGAAATTTAAATATCCGACCCATTCGCAATATTTATTCTGATTAGTTAAGAAACTTTGCAGTAGCAAGTGTTCAGAATCTTGGCGTTTGGAATATCCACGCCGGAATCCCAACACTGATGGGAATACCAATGGCAGGATCCCGACGAGGATTGCAATGCCGATGGGATCCTGAACGAGGACCTGTTACCACAATGGATAGGTAAGCCACGGGGATGGGGGTGGGGGTGAGGGGAATGTAGGGTCTTGCTGCAAGAATCACTCAAGTTAGGGCAAATAGCAGTGAATTGATTTGGCATGATTTGAAAATCTGGATATTTAGTGTTTTATTTATGAAACAACTTTTGCCTTTAATCCTCAAAAGTGGTCATTTGGAACTGAAGGTGGAGCATGGGTTGTAGAATTGGGAGAGATATAAAGTAGCAAGAGAGGGCAGAGCTGTAGCAGGAAAGAATGAATTTGAAGTGGTCAGGCTGCAGGGGTAGGGTTAAGGTTTGGTTGCAGGGGTAGGGTTTAGGTTTGGTTGCAGGGAGGGTGGGTCAGGGTTAGGTATCACCGTGAAGGGTTAGGCTGCAGTAGGGGGAAGGGTTATGTTTAGGCTGCAGGGAGGGAGGGGTAGGGTTAGAGGGGTTAGTAATTAGGCTTAGCTATCTTACTGTGCAGGTGTTGAGATTCCCAGTGTCGGGATGCCGCAGTTAGTATTTTGTCTGTCGGCATGCCAACTGCTGGGATATCATATGTAACCCATCCTAGGATAGGATGTGAATGTCACACAATCATCCAACAGTGGTATGCACTCTTTGGCAGGTACGGGTCTATTCATCATCAGTTAAATTATACAAAGACAGATGAAAGTTCATATATGCACCTACTTTTATATAAATTGTCTGTGCCATTTATTATAAAGGTAACAAAGGAGATATCTCAGATATTTCCTGCTTACCTTTAACTCCCGATCTGGCCCGCTGTCCCCATACACTTCCATGGGGAGCTAAATTCATCAAGCTCCGAAAATTGCAGGAACCTTCACCATCTACTCTATGGAAAGAAGTTCTGGTTTGCGAAAAGGGTTGAGTTCAGGACCCTCCGCCACTTCTCGGCTCCTTCCGACGAAAGTAGTGCATACATGAACCCAAGTTCTCACATGCACAGTAGCACTGCCAAGTCAGACTCAGCAGTGCTAAGGTGGTCATTCCGAGTTGTTCGCTAGCTGCATTTGTTCGCTGTGCTGCAATGAGGCAAAAAACCGGCACTACTGCGCATGCGGCGCAATGCGCACGCGCGACGTACTATTACAACGAACTATGTCGTTTCACACAGGGTCTACCGAAGCTTCTAAATCGCACTGCTGGCCGCAGAGTGATTGACATGAAGGAGGCGTTTCTGGGTGTCAACTGACCGTTTTCAGGGAGTGTTCAGTAAAACGCAGGCGTGCCAGGAAAAACGCAGGCATGGCTGGGCGAACGCAGGGTGTGTTTGTGACGTCAAATCAGGAACTGAACGGTTTGAAGTGATCGCAAGCGCTGAGTAGGTTTGAAGCTACTCTGAAACTGCACAAAAATATTTTGTAGATGCTCTGCGATCCTTTCGTTCGCACTTCTGCTAAGCTAAAATATACTCCCCAGTGGGCGGCAGCATAGCGTTTGCACGGCTGCTAAAAACTGCTAGCGAGCGATCAACTCGGAATGACCACCTAAGTTTCATTAGTACTAAAGTAGTGGTGAAAGACAGCAGGGACAGCTGATTTTGGATCAGCTGTCTCTGCACCAGAGCAATGTTGAATTGCCCTGGTACTCGAAGCACGTTAGATAAAATATTGAATAGGCACCTAAGTCGCTAAATATTGCAATGCAGCCAAGATATCTCACCACCTTTAATAGCAGGCTCATTTGTTGAGGATAAAGACAAATTCCCATGAGACAAAACTGGATTGCAATGAAGTTTGTGCCTAAGATGTGTACGAGTATTTATGGAGTATATCAAATACAATGAATTGCAGTATGATGCATAAAATTAAGTTTGTTGTTATACCAAATGGAATTTAAAACAAAATGGGGAAAAAAAGTATCTATCTAGTGATGATTTCATGACAAAACAAACAAAAAAAAACACTAATTCTTAACTTACAGAATTTGTGAGCGCAAACCAATTATCTAATGGTTTTTATTCTTCTATTATATAAACTATTTAACTAAAGATTCAACATCTTACAGAAGAAATATCCTAATTTTATCCTAGAACATAAGTATCTGAAACCATTTAAATTATGCTCATCGTTAAGACCATGCAATTAGACTATGAAAATGTTTTCCAATTGCCTTAAAACTAATACAAACTTTGACGGCATATATAAACTACATCCAAGCACTTGTTTGAAGAAATATTTTGGAAACCTATTAAGAAAAGGAACAATACAGCTCTTTATAGATTGTTGAGATAATTATCCATAGATTGTAAGCTTGCGAGCAGGGCCTTCCTACCTATGTCTGTTTTTACCCAGGTTTGTTCTATTACTGTTGTTCTAAATGTAAAGTGCAACAGAATATGCTTTGCTATATAAGAAACTGTTAATAAATAAATAAATCTGCACAATGCATTTTTTTTTTTGTAAATTATATTTGGTAATGTATGCTTGGATTCTATCTTGTACGTTTGCTTTTTTTGTCACATCCACTTTAAATTTAAAATGTTACACTTGATCTTTTTCCCACCTGGCCAAGCAGGAAACTTTTTCAAACCACCTGATTCGTTGCTTGTATTGCAAAGCAGGAACAATGATCCGGATTCAGAGTAGTATGCAAATCAATGGTCAGGCCCGGTGATATCCGCTCTTTAAAGGGATGCAAAGCAGGAAGGCGCCAGGCTGAAAAGGCGCTCTCCATGCTCTGAATCCCTGTGCTAAGGTCCGCTGCTGCTGCTGCGCCTGTCGCACTGTATTGACAGGTAGCTGTGCCGGCAACTTGCAATGTCCTCCCACCCTCTCATTGTGTCAGCGTAGGTGTTCGGACCGAAAAGGGAGAAGTGCTAGATAGGACTGAAGGGCTGGAGCTACACGGGATCAGGCTGCTACTGAGGAGGGCGAGCTGCTCCAGCTCCAGCTAGCCAGACTCTGATAGGTAAGTAGAGGGAGAGTGAGTGTGAGATAGTGTATGTGTGTATCTCTGTATATAAATGTATGTGTGTGTGGGGGGGCATTATGTGTAAGCGGCACCACTACTGGGGGCATTAGGTGTATATGCAGCACCACTAATGGGGGCATTAAGTGTAAGCGGTGACACTGCTTGGGGCATTATGAATAAGCAGCACTACTGCTGTGTTCATTATTTGTATAAGTGGTGCTACAGCTGGGGGCATTATGTGTATAAGCGTCGCTACTACTGGTGGCATTATGTATATAAGCGGTGCTACTACTAGGGGAATTATGTGGATAAACAGCGCTACTACTGGGGGGATTATAATCACATTTTAATTGTGGTCACAACTGTGGATGACCCCCTGCAGCTGCAGCTAAGCTGCGTATGCAGGCAGACAGCTGCCATTTTTTTCATCAGAGTGGCTGCATGTGATGTCATGCAGCCACCCAGAAATTGCAGCTGACCTGCCCCCATTTTCTCTGTGCGGCCCCCTGCCCACCCCGCAAATGCCTCTGCCTGTCAATCAAGCAGAGGCATTCGCAGCTAATGCAATCAGATCGCATTGGCCGGTCGCGCACATGCATGTGACCTGAATAACCCCCATTATGTGTATAAATGGTGGTACTACTGGGGACATTATGTGTATAAGCAGTGCTACTACAAGGGGCATTATGTGTACAAGCGGCACTACTACTGTGGGCATTATGTGTATAAACAGCACTACTATGTACGGTGTAATGTAAATAAGATTTTTCTACTATGTGGCGTAATTTAAGATGGGGTACTATTGTGTGGCCACACTCCTTCCATGTGAGATCACATCCCTTTTTTGGCATGAGCTGTCCCTTTCTCAAGTATGGGAGGTGCAAATTTATAGTTTGCAGGGGGGCACTGAACACCCTAGCACCTGCCCTACCAATGGTCTACATATTGTTATGATTCCAGCACTCTGGTCTGAAGAGATCTTACTGCAAGGACTGGAGCACTGGAACGTAATGCTGGGGAAGGGTGCGGGAATGGAAAATAGCCCCTGGCGCCCTAACTCCGTTGTCTCGCCCGTGCTGTCAGAAATCCCCTGCGAGACTATGGTTGCTTGAGCCCATGGCAGCCGCGTTTGAAGGGCGGATTATGTCTGCCCAACTCCGATGCCCCCTCAGGTCTTAATGGGAGACAAAGGGAAATCCGAGACAGGGTGATAACAAGGGGCCCTCTGACTAAACAACCAGGCCAGGGGCTACAAGCTAACTGGAAACTAAAATATGTGCGGAAAAACCGCCAGGGAAAAGGACAACCAAAATATCCACTTGTCCACTCTCCTACCCGGCACCGCCGAGTTCCGGAAAGGACTTGTGGAAGCGGAACCCTCCGCAAATGCTCCGAAACAGAATATAGAGATAAAGCGGCTGAGCCGCAACACACGGCAGAGCCGCAACTCACGAACACCACTCGATATTCTCTGGTGATCAATGAGGACTACAGGGAACCAAACGACTTCTTGGGATGAGATGACCACTCCAAGATACAGGACTTCTGAGGACAGGAATGACCGGACACAGCAGGACTGGAACAGACGTTCAGCAAACCAAAACAGCATGCAGGAAGCTATTACCGGCGTCTGTGTGAAGCACTGAGAGGCATTTAACAAAGAGTCCTCCAATCAGATGCCCCCAGTCTAATTGCCCCAAATGCTGTGCAGCTGCCCTGCTGCACGCCCACAAGACCAGCGTGTATGTTGAAATCTGACCCTGCAACGGGGAACGCGGTCCGTCCATGGCGTCCCCGTTGCCAGGGTCCAGGCGGCTCAGCCGCTCGGCGTCCCTGTGTTGCTAGGGAGCCGGCGGCTACGTACGCACGGCATCCCTAGTTGCTAGGCGCCGGGCCGCGAGGACATCGCGGACCCCGGCGCCTAACAGTACCCCCCCCCCCCCTTGAGGAGGGGTCAAGGAACCCCTAAAGCCAGGTTTCTGAGGAAATTCTCAAAAAAATGCCCTCTTGAGCCTAGGGGCATGAAGATCCTTATCCAGGACCCAAGACCTTTCCTCCGGACCATAGCCTTTCCAGTGCACTAAAAAATAAAGCCGACCCCGGGACAATTTAGAGTCAAGAACTTTCTCTACCAAGAATTCCTGTTGTCCCTGTACATCCACTGGAGATCTACCCTGAGAGATCCTCCGAGGAAATTTACTGGAAGAAACGTATTGTTTAAACAGGGAACAATGAAAAGTATTTCCAATCTTAAGGGATCTTGGTAAACGTAGCCGAAAGGCAACTGGGTTGACCTTCTTAATAATAAGAAACGGTCCAATAAATTTGGGTCCCAACCTAGCTGAGGATTGTCGAAGCCTGATGTTGCGAGTTGACAACCACACCTTATCTCCCACTTTAAAAGTGCAAGGACGTCGGAGCCTGTCAGAAAATTTCTTCTCTCGGAAGGCCGCTTTTCTGAGAGCAAGGTGCACTTTTTTTCAAATTGCTCTGAGATGGGAGGTTAAGGTTAGCGAGGAGACTGGAGAATGATGAAAAAAAGAATTGGCTCTGGGGTGAAAACCAAAAACTGAAAAGAATGGAGACTCTTTAGTGGAGGAATGACAAGAATTATTGTAAGCAAATTCAGCCAAAGGGAGAAACTCGGACCAATCATTCTGGAGTTTGGCTGAATACAAGCGCAAATATTGTTTTAATGACTGGTTGACTCGTTCGGTTTGCCCATTGGATTGTGGGTGGTAACCGGATGTTAACGACAGTTTCATCTTTAATGAGGCACAAAAACATTTCCAGAATGGTGCGATGAATTGTGGACCCCGATCAGAAACAATATCAGTGGGCAACCCATGAAGCCTGAACACATGGCGGAGGAACAAAACTGCCAACCCTTGAGCAGAAGGCAATCGAGGAAGAGCAATAAAATGAGCCATTTTACTAAAACGGTCCACTACCACCCATATGACTCGGTATCCGGCTGAAAGGGGAAGGTCAACCACAAAATCCATGGAAATATGAGACCATGGCCTGAGAGGAACAGTTAAGGGCATAAGTTGCCCGATAGGCAAGGAACGGGGAACCTTATGCTGTGCACAAACCTGACATGAATAAACAAATTCCTTAACGTCTTTAGAAAGACTAGGCCACCATACTGAGCGAGAGACTAACTCCAATGTCTTAGTGACTCCCGGATGCCCTGAAACTTTGTTGTCATGAAATTCAGTTAAAACAGTGGCTCTCAAAAATTCAGGGACGTAAAGACGACCAGCAGGAGTAAATCTAGGAGCTTGGTGTTGAAGCTGGTTTAACTGGGTAAATAAATCCTGTGTGAGGCCTGCCCGGATGACCGAAGATGGAAGTATGGGGGTAACAACAGGATTGCTATTGTGAACCGGAAGAAAGCTACGTGACAGGGCATCAGCTTTAGTATTCTTGGAACCAGGCCTGAAAGTGATTATAAATTTGAAACAAGTAAAAAATAATGCCCAACGTGCTTGCCGGGCATTAAGCCGTTTAGCTGATTCAATGTATTGCAGGTTCTTATGATCGGTCAAAACCGAAATAGTATGTTTTGCTCCCTCCAGCCAATGCCTCCACTCCTCGAAAGCCCACTTTACCGCCAGTAACTCCCGATTACCAACGTCATAGTTGGATTCAGCGGAGGAGAATTTCCTGGACATAAAGGCACAGGGATGTAACTCCAGAGACTCCGGATCCTTTTGAGAAAGGACAGCCCCCACTCCAACCTCTGAGGCATCAACCTCCACAACAAAGGGCAATTCCGGATTAGGATGTCTGAGGACTGGAGCTGAGACAAAGGCTTGTTTCAATGCCCGGAAAGACAACTCAGCTTCATGCGACCAGTTGGTAGGATCCGCTCCTTTCTTTGTCAGAGCCACTATGGGAGCAACCAGGTCAGAAAAAGAATGGATGAACCTCCTATAATAATTCGCAAACCCTAAAAAGCGCTGAATTGCTTTTAAATTGGTGGGTTGCGCCCAATTAAGGATGGCCTGGAGCTTCTTTGGTTCCATGGAAAATCCCTGAGGGGAAATTATGTACCCTAAAAAAGATACTTCCGTGACGTGAAAATCACACTTCTCCAGCTTGGCATATAAATGATTCTCACGTAACTTTGGAAGAACCAGACGCACCTGGGTAACATGTTGTTCCATCGATTCAGAATAAATCAAGATGTCGTCTAAATAAACGACCACGAATTTCCCTAGGAAGTCACGGAGCACATCATTAATGAGGTCTTGAAAAACTGCTGGAGCATTAGACAGGCCGAACGGCATCACCAGGTATTCGTAGTGACCCGACTGAGTGCTGAAAGCCGTCTTCCACTCATCTCCAGATTTAATTCGGATGAGGTTGTAAGCTCCTCTGAGGTCAATTTTAGAAAAAATCACAGCAGAATGTAACTGATCAAAAAGTACAGAAATTAACGGCAGAGGATAGGTGTTTTTTACTGAGATCTTATTCAGGGCTCTAAAATCAATGCATGGTCTAAGCGAGCCATCCTTTTTCTCCACAAAGAAAAACCCTGCACTTAAAGGAGATTTTGATGGTCTAATAAATCCTTTCTCTAAGCTCTCCTGAACATAATCATTCATGGCCGAAGTTTCTGGCCCGGACAATGCATATAATCTCCCCTTTGGCAATGCGGCACCTGGAACTAGCTCAATAGCACAATCATAAGGCCGATGGGGAGGCAGAATGTCCGCATTGCCTTTGGAGAATACATCGGCAAACTCCTGGTATTCCACAGGAATGAGCTCTGGAATGATAGCTGCTACTCTGACTGGATACGAAATACATTCCTTAGCACAAAATGTACCCCATTGGGAAATCTCCCCAGACCACCAATCAATGGTGGGATTATGAAAGGCCAGCCAAGGGTGACCCAGAACAACTGGAACTGCTGGGCAATGTGTTAGGTAGAATTCAATATTTTCGGAATGTAAGGCTCCTACTGTAAGTACTACGGGAGGTGTACGGTGAGTAATTACCCCATGGGAAAGCGGACTCCCATCTAAGCCGTGCATGGTGATACACCTATCCAATGGTAACTGTGGAATGCCTAAGGCCTTAGCCCAAATTAAATCCATAAAGTTTCCTGCAGCTCCACTGTCAACAAAAGTTGACACCAAAGAACTGAGGCTGCCAAAGGAAACCTTAACTGGGACTAAAAGAGAGTTATTCGAGGAGATAAGCTGCAGACCTAGGTGAACCCCCTCACAATTCACCTGGTCAAAGCGTTTCCCGACTTGTTCGGACAATTACGAGCAAAATGTCCCTTACCACCACAGTACAAACAAAGACCGGAATTTTGCCTTCTGGTTTTTTCCTCAGGAGACAGCCGGGAGAGACCCATCTGCATGGGCTCCTCGACGTCCTCTGGAATGGAATAAACACAGGGACGAGACCTTACAGATGTTCCTCTTTCAGCCCTCCGCTCTCTGAGACGACGATCAATCTTTATAGAAAGCTCCATGAGTTTATCGAGAGTCTCAGGAGCGGGGTACTGGAGGAGACTGTCTTTAATAAACTCTGATAAACCGAGGCGAAACTGACTGCGCAGGGCTGGGTCATTCCAGCCACAGTCGTTCGACCAACGGCGAAACTCGGTACAATAAACCTCTGCAGGATTTCTACCTTGTTTGAGAGCGCGCAGCTGGCTTTCAGCGGACGCCTCTCTATCTGGGTCATCATACAAGAGCCCTAAAGACTTAAAGAAAGCGTCTACTGACAACAACGCAGGATCCTCTGCTCTTAAACCAAATGCCCAGGTCTGAGGATCCCCCTGGAGTAAAGAAATAATAATCCCAACCCGCTGAGATTCAGTACCAGAGGAAGTAGGTTTTAAACGAAAATAAAGTTTACAGGATTCTTTAAAATTAAAAAATTCTTTTCTATCACCAGAAAAACGGTCAGGCAAATGCATCTTTGGTTCAGGGACTACCTTTGGGGAGGCTCGCAAAAGATCTTCCTGCGACCTCACCCGAAGAGAAAGATCCTGAACCATCTGAGTAAGTTCTTGAATCTGATTGACTAAGAGCTGGCCAGGATTTGGCCCTAAACCTGTCGGATTCATGAGGCCAAAAAACTTCAACAAAAACTGAATGAGAAAAAATTAAACCCTGTTTAATTTTAGTTTTTGGTAGGGCCGGTAATAATGTTATGATTCCAGCACTCTGGTCTGAGGAGATCTTACTGCAAGGACCGGAGCACTGGAACGTAATGCTAGGGAAGGGTGCGGGAATGGAAAATAGCCCCTCGCGCCCTAACTCTGTTGTCTCGCCCGTGCTGTCAGAAATCCCCTGCAAGACTATGGTTGCTTGAGCCCATGGCAGCCGCGTTTGAAGGGCGGATTATGTCTGCCCAACTCCGATGCCCCCTCAGGTCTTAATGGGAGACAAAGGGAAATCCGAGACAGGGTGATAACAAGGGGCCCTCTGACTAAAAAACCAGGCCAGGGGCTACAAGCTAACTGGAAACTAGAATATGTGTGGAAAAACCGCCAGGGAAAAGGACAACCAAAATATCCACTTGTCCACTCTCCTACCCGGCACCGCCGAGTTCCGGAGAGGACTTGTGGAAGCGGAACCCTCCGCAAATGCTCCGAAACAGAATATAAAGATAAAGCGGCTGAGCCGCAACACACGGCAGAGCCGCAACTCACGAACACCACTCGATATTCTCTGGTGATCGATGAGGACTACAGGGGACCAAACGACTTCTTGGGATGAGATGACCACTCCAAGATACAGGACTTCTGAGGACAGGAATGACCAGACACAGCAGGACTGGAACAGACGTTCAGCAAACCAAAACAGCATGCAGGAAGCTATTACCGGCGTCTGTGTGAAGCACTGAGAGGCATTTAACAAAGAGTCCTCCAATCAGATGCCCCCAGTCTAATTGCCCCAAATGCTGTGCAGCTGCCCTGCTGCACACCCACAAGACCAGCGTGTATGTTGAAATCTGACCCTGCAACGGGGAACGCGGTCCGTCCATGGCGTCCCGTTGCCAGGGTCCAGGCGGCTCAGCCGCTCGGCGTCCCTGTGTTGCTAGGGAGCCGGTGGCTACGTATGCACGGCGTCCCTAGTTGCTAGGCGCCGGGCCGCGAGGACATCGCGGACCCCGGCGCCTAACACATATTACTCAGCTTGTTGTGGGTCTACGCATGTGCAAAATGGATCCTGCATTATTACTCACAGTGGCCCCAAGCTGCAGTATGACAGAAATGCTGCAAACATTTAAGGGGTGGAGCGGGGGCATGGTTAGATTTCCTACCCTCGCAGGCAGGCAAAAGGCAGCCAGTACAAGTGAACTTTGGCTTACTCAGATGGCCATTGCTGGAAACAGACACAGCACTCGAATCTGCGACTACACAATGCTGTCACGGGGAATCTTTTCTTCTCAGATGCCTCTGACAGCATTAGCATATCAGTTGTATGGTATTGTATGGCCGTTTTTCTGCACCTGTGCAATACCATACTACTACAGTGTTACAAAATCATCCAGGCCTTCTCATGCAAGTAGATGCACAAACCTTTGTCAGAAATAGACTTTCCCTATTACATAAACCGTAGTCCTCTTTGCAAATCCTCAGTGTGCATAATACCCTCTAAAATCGGCCATGGGAGCCGCCATGACATGTCAACTGACCCCAATTGGGAGCCTGTCAGCAGTCACATGATTCTACTGGCCTATCCCTGAATGGCCAGGGGGATATAAAGGAAGCCATTTGAGCACTGACTGATCACCAGTGCATTGTTGTCTCCAGAGCTGTAGCAAGCAAGCTGCAGCAAGTGTATAAGGCTGGTAGCTGTCGGCTTGTGGTGCTGACATAAAAGTGTTATTATAATATTAGCATTATACCTGCGTTAAGATATATCATCAGCTATTGATTGTGAAATGACTCCTCATCACTTCTTTTCATCAACAGGTACATTGAACTATCATTACTACCATTGGATGCAAATTAAATAGGATTATCTTGCATAGCGGTGTTGTTTTGCATAGGTACATTGAACTATCATTAGTACCGTCGGATGCAATTAAAATGGGATTATGTTTCATAGCTGTGTTGTTTTGCATAGGTACACTGAAAAATAGTTTTTTTTTTCTTTGTGAAGATTCATTTGTCTGCCTTGTTGGTATGTAATGCTTGCTTGTCTAAGCTAATTTATTGCCTTAGCTTTTAAGTGGGATTGTATTGGGAGGAGTTTGCAAGCATTGCATTCACATGGCGAATTTTACTATTTAAAGTTCAGTATAAGGCTGGTAGTGCTTCCACAGAAGTGCTGACATTGAAAATGTTATTATAATATTAGCATTATACCTGGGTTAAACCAAAGGTAAACAGAAGGAAAACATCAACACACCAAAACTATGACATATGGACTGCCTTAATGCCTCAAAAGTATGTAATTTATCTTATGTATACTGTATTATCTGTCTTTTGAAACTATGAAAAGACATCCCCATTCTGATCACTACAGTTCTCTGTTATGCTAACTCATGTAAGTTTTTTGATGTAATGATTTGCTTGTAATTGGCATTGCATGTGTGGGGAAGTTGCTCAGTGAAACATAGTTTATTATTGCATGCTTATAAAATAACATAGAATACAATTTATTAAGAATACATATAAAATATAAATAATTACTGCATAAACATTTGTAACCAAAAATAAAAACAATAAAAACAATCTAAGATGGCAGTGAATGAAGCACAGCAGTTTAGATGTAATATAAAATGGAGCTTAAATGAAATTAGCAGAGTTGAAGTGCATATATTGATGTACAGACATGTGAGCTCCAGACAGCTGATCGGTTCCCCCTCTGTAGGTATGCGCGGGGGGGGGGGGGGGGGGGGGTGAGTTCACGATACCTAGTCTGCTGACGGGGCTCGTTACAAAGTGACAGTCAGTTGTTAACTGTTCCTAACACAGCGGGAGGCTGGGGGAGGACGTATCCATTTCAAATGATAGTTGCTGCTTATTTCCAAGGGCGGACACTCGAACTCTGTAGCCCTCAATGCATTTATCTGCCACAGCAAACAGCAGTTTCTTCAGGAGGTATAAATGATCAACGAACAGGTGAGATGGTATTTAAACTGGTTGTGGCCAATAAGCTCCTGGTGTTGTTCATTCACACCTGAGATTTTTAATTAGATCTATTCATTGCTATGAGTAAAACAAAGTGAGTCCATTCACTGCTAGAAGTCAATAATTACAATAAATATAGGTGCTTTACATGTAAATAATGACAATAAATCTCATATGGAAAAAAAAAAAAATATATATATATATATATATATATATATATATATATATATACACATATACATATATATAGGAATGTGTAGACAGTGGGGTATATTTACTAACATTCGTAATTTTCGGAAAAAGGTCAAAGTTCAATCACGAATGACATCGAAAGTGTAAAACTGCAACTTTTTGAATTTATTAAGACTAATTTACTAAGCTGTCGTATTCGGATTTTTCATTTGTTCCGATGTCGATGTCATTCGTGTTTTTTTTACCTTTTTTACGGCAGTGATTAGCAAAACACTGCCGACTTTTTCAAAATGAATCTCGGCCGGATCTGTGTGATCCGTGCTGGGGTTAATTTTTTTTTTTTTTTCTAAATAAACACTGTAAAACGTAAAAAAAAAAGGGGTGGGGTCCCCCCTCCTAAGCATAACCAGCCTCGGGCTCTTTGAGCCGATCCTGGTTGCAGAAATATGGGGAAAAAAATGACATGGGTTCCCCCATATTTAAGCAACCAGCATCGGGCTCTGCGCCTGGTCCTGGTTCCAAAAATACGGGGGACAAAAAGCGTAGGGGTCCCCCGTATTTTTAAAACCAGCACCGGGCTCCACTAGCTGAACAGATAATGCCACAGCCGGGGGTCACTTTTATATAGTGCCCTGCGGCCGTGGCATCAAAAATCCAACTAGTCACCCCTGGCCGGGGTACCCTGGGGGAGTGGGGACCCCTTCAATCAAGCGGTCCCCCCCCCAGCCACCCAAGGGCCAGGGGTGAAGCCCGAGGCTGTCCCCCCCATCCAATTGGCTGCGGATGGGGGGCTGATAGCCTTTTGTGAAAGTGAAAAGATATTGTTTTTAGTAGCAGTACTACAAGGCCCAGCAAGCCTCCCCCGCATGCTGGTACTTGGAGAACCACAAGTACCAGCATGCGGCGGAAAAACGGGCCCGCTGGTACCTGTAGTACTACTACTAAAAAAATACCCAAAAAAAGACAAGACACACACACCTTGAAAGTAAAGATTTATTACATACATCCACACAAACATACAAACATACTTACCTATGGCCCCACGCAGGTCTGTCCTCTTCTCCAGTAGAATCCAAGGGGTACCTGTTGAATAAATTATACTCACCAGCTCCAGGGTCCCAGGCTCCTCGTAGCATCCATTTGTAATCCACGTACTTGAATAAAATAAAAAAACGGACACCCGAGCCACGCACTGAAAGGGGACCCATGTTTGCACATGGGTCCACTTTCCCCGACTGCCAGAAACCCACTCTGACTTCTGTCTAAGTGGGTTTCTTCAGCCAATCAGGGAGCGCCACGTTGTAGCACCCTCCTGATCGGCTGTGTGCTCCTGTACTGACTGACAGGCAGCACGCGGCAGTGTTACAATGTAGCGCCTATGCGCTCCATTGTAACCAATGGTGGGAACTTTCTGCCCTGCGGTTGACCGAAAGTGACCTCACCGCTGAGCAGAAAGTTCCCACCATTGGTTACAATGGAGCGCATAGGCGCTACATTGTAACACTGCCGTGTGCCGCCTGTCAGACAGTACAGGAGCACACAGCCGATCAGGAGGGTGCTACAACGTGGCGCTCCCTGATTGGCTGAAGAAACCCACTTAGACAGAAGTCAGAGTGGGTTTCTGGCAGTCGGGGAAAGGGGACCCATGTGCAAACATGGGTCCCCTTTCAGTGCGTGGCTCGGGTGTCCGTTTTTTTATTTTATTCAAGTACGTGGATTACAAATGGATGCTACGAGGAGCCTGGGACCCTGAAGCTGGTGAGTATAATTTATTCAACAGGTACCCCTTGGATTCTACTGGAGAAGAGGACAGACCTGCGTGGGGCCATAGGTAAGTATGTTTGTATGTTTGTGTGGATGTATGTAATAAATCTTTACTTTCAAGGTGTGTGTGTCTTGTCTTTTTTGGGGTATTTTTTTAGTAGTAGTACTACAGGTACCAGCGAGCCCGTTTTTCCGCCGCATGCTGGTACTTGTGGTTCTCCAAGTACCAGCATGCGGGGGAGGCTTGCTGGGCCTTGTAGTACTGCTACTAAAAACAATATCTTTTCACTTTCACAAAAGGCTATCAGCCCCCCATCCGCAGCCAATTGGATGGGGGGGACAGCCTCGGGCTTCACCCCTGGCCCTTGGGTGGCTGGGGGGGGGGACCCCTTGATTGAAGTGGTCCCCACTCCCCCAGGGTACCCCGGCCAGGGGTGACTAGTTGGATATTTGATGCCACGGCCGCAGGGCACTATATAAAAGTGACCCCTGGCTGTGGCATTATCTGTCCAGCTAGTGGAGCCCGGTGCTGGTTTTAAAAATACGGGGGACCCCTACTCTTTTTGTCCCCCGTATTTTTGGAACCAGGACCAGGCGCAGAGCCCGATGCTGGTTGCTTAAATATGGGGGAACCCCTGTCAAATTTTTCCCCATATTTCTGCAACCAGGATCGGCTCAAAGAGCCCGAGGCTGGTTATGCTTAGGAGGGGGGACCCCACGCAATTTTTAATTAGAAAATAACCACTTTCCCACCCCTTCCCACTGATATACATGCACGGATCTCATGGATCCCTGCATGCCTATACAATCACGGATTAAAAAAGCAGGTCTGTTTTTTTTTAGCACTTTTTTACGAGTTGTAATTTTTCACGGCAGTGTTTTATTTTTTTTTGCTTTGCACTTCTTAGTAAATGACCGAGATTCATACTTAAACAGCCGCGTTTTGACCGATGGTGTATTCATTCGTAATTATTTTCATGGACTACCCAAAAAATACGAATGCCCTCATCACTGCCGTGATTTGAGTTTAGTAAATTACCGAGATGACACTTTGAAGAAAAAACGGCATCTCGGTCAAAATCGGGACCTTAGTAAATATACCCCAATGTGTCAATATCTACCTCTGAATGTCCCTCCACAAAAGGACAAATAAATCAGGAACCAATTTTTATTTTCAAATATAATAATGCTTCACATTCGATCAGGAAAATTATCAATAAGAACTTTCCCATTTTAAAAATGGACAGAATCTTGGTTGGCTCCCTAGAAAAGGAAGCTAAAGTTATTTACAAGAAAGCGAATAACTTACAAAACTATAGCCACTTTCAGACATCTCTGGATCCCTTAACATCTGGTTCTAACATTTCTAAGATGAACATAGCCACTACCCCTACCTTAGGATCAAGCTTCCCCAAATTAGGTTGTTCCAAATGTAGGAAACCAAGATGTATTACTTGTCAATCTCTAAATGAGAGTCAACAATTTTCATCATCCAGAGACAAGAAACTTTTCGATATAATAGGTAACATCAATTGCCAAACCACTTTTGTGGTTTACCTAATATCCTGTATTTGTGGCACTCAATATGTTGGCAGAAGATTCGTTCACTAAACACCAGGTTTCTGGAACACAGGAGACTTACCCTTAAGAAATCTGATAACCATAGTGTACCTAGACATGTTAATTCAGCGCACGGAGGAGATTTCAGTGTTCTATCTATCCAAGGGATTGAACATGTTAATAAGACATTTAGAGGTGGCAATAGATACAATTGTTTATGTAAAAGGAAAGCATACCGGATCTGTACTTTAGATACTTTGTTCCCCATGGGTTTAAATGAGAATATTGAGCTGAACAATATATAAATTAGTTCTCATGCTTTTTGGTTTTGATCTTTTTCTCTATTTTAGACTCAATTCACTTGAATCATAATGATAAAAAAAGTCTATATTTTCCTTTTGTCCCCCTCCCTCGTTAGGAACAACCATCCTTTATAAGAATAGTCATCCTAATAATGAAAGGGTACTATGATTATGACAACTCTCTAATGTTACATCTATCATATATTTAGTTCCTTACCCACTCATGTCCTATCAGTTCAAATAACATACTAATGTGTGTCTCTACTACCTCTTGAATCATATACTTTTATTAATGTATGCCACTAGGCTGTTATGTTGGCTTGATATTTTAGCCACTCTACTTTATATGACTCTATATGTCTTTATATATATATTTTCTATCCTATGTCTAGTGGGGCTAAATGAGCAGCATGTTGATTGATAAAACTCTGCTCTCTCATCTCTTGAATTAAGTAATTAATCAATTAAACCGAAAATTTTAGCTTATTATTATTTATTGTTATTTTTTATTTTTTATTACTTTGTTAATTTTATCCATATAATTGATGAATCAGAACAAAATTTCTTCAAAAACTATATAAAAAAGTATATATAAAAAAGTAATAAACCCATAAAATATAATTGCTAATAAACTACTTTTATTTAAGAGAACTTCATGTACAGTATGCTGGTCTCGAACCTGTGACCATCTCTGCTGTAGTCCTGTTACCTACTCATTGAGCCACTGGAGCTCAGTGGAAACTAAAACCACTAAAATATACTATTGTTATGTATGGTTATAATGACTAAATGTGTTTCTCTATTATTTCTTGAATCACATATTGTTTTACTGATGTATGCCACTGGTCTGCTATGTTGGCTTGATATTCTAGCCACCCTACTTTATATGACCTTATATTTCTATACATACTCTCTATTTTATGTTTAGTGGGGCTAAATGAGTAGCATGTTGACTGATAACACTCCACTCTCTCATCTCTCTAATTAAGTAATTAATAAACTAAATCAAAAATTTGAGTTTGAGTTTTTTATTACTTTAGGTTAATTTTATCTTTATAACTGATGAATCAGAATAAAATTTCCTCTAATAACTATAAAAAAAAGTATATAAATAAATAAACCTACAAAACATAATTGCTAACAAATTACTTTTATTTAAAAGAATTCTATGTATGCTGGAGTTAGGGTCTCCTGCTCTGTGCTGCCACGTCGTCATGGCAACCGGGAGACAAGTGCTAGCGGAGTAACCTGAGCGTAGCTGATACTCCGGTTCGGGACTTTTGCTGTGCAGTGGTTACAGGCTCTGTGCACGGCAGGGGATCCGGTGCTGGTTTTTGTGCTCACAGTCTGTGAGGTCTGAGTGGGGCGTGGACAGCACCTGCTATATAAACCCTCTTCTCAGGTTAGGCTGATGCTGCTGAATCTTTGTTGGTTAGTCAGTTCCTGAAAGCTAGCTAGTACTGTGTAAACTTTGTAATTGTTTGTTGCTTACTGCAAATAGGCCTTGGGGTTTGGTATTACACTCTGCCAATCCAGACCTAGCAGTAAGACTGGAGTCAGTCGTTTAACCTGCTGGGGTTCTTTTGCTACTCTGTGAACCTAGCAGGTTTGCGGCTGTATTCTCAGACTTGCCTGCCAAAATCCTTTCTCACTGTGCAAGGTGTTCAGGTGTCAGTTTAGTGGCAGTAAGCTGAACCAGTGCACTGCAAGTGAGGACTAGGATTGTGGAGACTCTCCTTGTGTCTATTACTCCATCTCTGACCAAGGAGTTTACTGCCACACCCGTTGGTAACCCTTTAGGGTTTTGCTGGTGCCCTTAGCAACAGCATTTCGGGTTCTCTACGTATTAAATCACAACATCTCTCTTCTTTCCATCTGAGCATTCCTAATACTAGGGAGACACCCAGTTTCTTAGCCTTTGGGCTTCTCTGTTCACTTTGTGTTTATTTTGTTACCCTATCACCTTCTATGTATGTAATGTCATATTCCCCAGTCTGTCTGTGAGTTCATTTGTTTTGCATCCCTCTCCGTTCAGACACCAGTACATTCCTGCTGACACTGGTGTGCATAACAGCTGGTCTCAAACCTATGACCATCTCTGCCATAATCCTGTTACTTACTAGTTGAGCCACTGGAGCTCAATGGAAACTAACAGCACTATAAAAGATACTATTGTTTTGTATGGTTATATTGACTAATTAAACTTAGGAGCTCTTATGGGATGTCACGACCACCAATTTGGCTTTACTATATAGGGATGGTGACTTATGTGTCTACACATTCCTATATATATATATATATATATATATATATAAAACAGCAACATAGCCGGCACTCCCCTTGCTGTCATAACATCTGCTCCGGTGCCCTCCTTAGGATACAAGATCCAATAATAACCAGAAGAACAGGCGGCACTCCAGAGGCTTTGTTACCAATGCTTCTTTTTAATGAAGACGCATCCTACAATTGTTTCGGGCCACTGCCCGTCATCAGGGATGTACAACATAATGCAAAGATACAAACTTGAGAGCCAATGGATTTTCAGGTTGGACACATTGGCCCCTAGGGGGTTAAATGAACAACATGGCTTACATAGTTTCCTGTAGCCCTTTTGTAAATTAGGTCTATATATCACCTCTTGTGGGGACTTTGATATTTATATGTGCAATATAGGTTCCCTTTCATTAGCCTCTTATCGAATTGATTTTCCAAGCTGCTCACCAATACTACCTTGTATAACATGCCATTTTGGGATTTATAAGTAACTTTTTTCTAACAGTGTCCCATATCTTGTTTTTATGATATGTGTTTTTGTATATTTGGTTTTGTATGTTTTTCGTCTATATAGTTTGCCTGCATAGACCTATATTGATATAGGATATTAGGTTTGTTATGCGGGACGTCCGTAGTATATTTCACTGTAATGTTTATTCGTTGCCTAGGTAACTGTTGTTGCATGACGCTCACCTCCCCGCGGGCGCCTCCTGATGACGACGCCCGCTGTACGGAAGCAGCCGCACAGTGAGTGATGGCGGCAGTCGGCATGGCGGACTGAACGGAGGCAGCGTACGCAGGTGTGGTGAGTTATTGCTTTTACAAGTGGGGGGAGGTCCTGGTGAGGGTATATATTGTATCTTTGCATTATGTTGTACATCCCTGATGACGGGCAGTGGCCCGAAACAATTGTAGGATGCGTCTTCATTAAAAAGAAGCATTGGTATCAAAGCCTCTGGAGTGCCGCCTGTTCTTCTGGATAGATATATATATATATATATATATAGTACAGTGTTTCTCCACATTAACCGTGGGGAAAGATAGCACTCTCCAGACTTGTTATAATATTATGCAAAAAAGTCATTTATTCACAAAAACTTGGTTCCATGGGTTTCTTCATGTCACAAGCAGGGTATATAACAAAAAGGCTCACCAACGTTTCGGTCCTGAATTGGACCTTTCTCAAGGTATTAGCCAGTCTCTTAAAGCAAGATCAGGAAAACAGCAGCATCAATGTCAACATCACAAGCAGGAACCAGGATCTGCATGTTGCCTCCCAGGTCCCCTGAATATATACCCAGGAGCTAAAAAATGAGAGGGTCACAAGCCCATCAGCCGTGACGTCACTTCCGGTCAAACCGGAAGTCCCGTTCCGCCGGCCGCTGTGTACAAATGTACCAAAGAGACACTATATGCAGGATAAACTGAGACAACCCTGTGTTAACAGGCTTGTCTGTAATGTCCCCCGCCCTGCGCATCCAGCCGTTGGTTGTCACGGCTGGATCGTGGGTATCCATGGTTACGCTACGTCACTTCCGGTTCCAAACCGGAAGTTGTGCGTTCCACACGGCGGGATGTGCGTTTCAGCTCACAAATGAGATCAGAGGCTGCACAGTGTATATTGCAAGTGCAACAAAGTGCACATATGTTAAGTGCACAAAAGATAGGGTTAATGGCTTGGCCCAATAGGACATATGAGATATTAGGAAATACATTAATATCGGTGAAGAGGGTATATTGGGGACCCGGAGGCTCACACATATTACATTATGGGAATAAAATTAATACAATCATATAAGTGTGCGCTACGCGCGTCACACCCGTGCAGAAAACTTTTTTCTTACTGAACTGTCATATGGAAATGACTATGTATTTATGAGAAATTGGATTTTAATCTACATATCATGGAAAAACATAGAGATAATAAATGATTGTTAGCCAGACTCGGAGGGTCAGGTATTCATAGATTTGCTACAGTTCACCTGAGTGTATCTCTATCACACCTGGATAGAGTAAAAATTTTTTTATTTTTTCGTATTCTTTCGGTTGTGGTCCACGTTCGTAGTCTATTATCCCAGAAATATAGAGAGGGGATTATTTTCATTCATCCCTCTAGGGGAGATAGTGTCTAGTCTATGAATCCAGAAGCTCTCTCTGCGTTTTAGACTCATGATGCGGTCTCCGCCACGGGTGGGTGGTGGTACCCAGTCAATAAGTTTGCACCTGAGATTGGATACTTGGTGATGATAGGTCAGAAAGTGCCTCGGTACGGGTTGTTCTGCTTTCTTAGATTCAATCGCCTGGTGTATGGTAGTCCTATGGTTAGCCATTCTATCACGGAATCTTCTCGATGTCATCCCGACATAATATAGTCCGCAGGGGCATACGAGAATATAAATGACATGGTCCATAAGGCAGTGTAATTTATATCTAATCTTAATAGGGCGTCCAGAATGTGGGTGCGGAAAGGTGGGTCCGGTGAGCAAGCTTCGGCATGTGGTGCAACCGGTGCATTTATAGCATCCTGGTTTCTGTTCTTGCAACCAGGTAGTCCTGTTAGGAGTAGTGGGATTCGCTGTTGGTCTCAATAGGAGCTGTTTAAGGTTTGGTGATTTCCTATAAGCCATCATAGGAGGTCGTAGGTTCTTCGCCTTTAGTGCTGCATCCGATGTAATGATGGGCCACCTCTTTCGGAGTGCTTTGTTTATTTTGCCTGACTGACTGTCGAAGGTTGTGGTGAAGACCATCCTGTCGGTTTTGTTGGTGGAGCTTGCCAGTGTAGTGCTGGTGTTGGACTCAGTATTGTTAGTTGATGTAAATTTTTCACGGGCTTTGTGCAGACATCGCTGTAAGCAGCCATCGGTATAACCACGTTCTTTAAATCTAAGAGACATGTCGTCCAACTGTTGTTCCATAGTTGATGGGTTGGAGTTGTTCCTCATGACTCGCAAAAATTGGGAGATAGGTAGGTTCTCTTTCAGTGCTGGTGGGTGCTGGCTAGTAGATAGGAGAAGGGTATTCCTGTCTGTGGGTTTCCTGAAGAGCGTAGTGCTGATCTCATGGTTGAGTATGGAGACCGTGATGTCCAGGAAATGGATCTGCTGGTCATCTATCTGGTGTGTGAATCTCACCGGATTGTCCAGTTCATTTAATGCCTGCACCATCTGGTGGAACATCTCTGTTGTCCCGGTCCATAGGATAAATATGTCATCGATGAAGCGCTTATACATACAAATATGGGCTCCATATGCTGGTAGGATGTGCTTCTTTTCGTAGGCCGACATATATATATTAGCGTATGCCGGCGCCAAATTTGAACCCATAGCGGTCCCTGATTGCTGGACATAATACTTATCCAAGTACGAGAAGTGATTCAACTTCAACACTGCTTCAGCCAGTTGAATGATAAAATCAATCGGTGGCTCATCCGGAGGGTGGGTCCCAAGGGCATCTCTTAGTGCTTGCAGCCCCTCTTCATGGGGAATGATGGTATAAAGAGAGCAAACATCCAATGTGGCCAGTCTGACATTGCCACTCAGCTGTGGTAATTCGGAAAGTTTGGCGAGGAAGTCCATAGTGTCCCTGATGTAGCTATCAGACTGCTGTACTATTGGTTGCAAAAATGAGTCCACGTATACTGCCAGTGGTTGCAACAGCGAGTTTTTAGCCGAGATGATTGGTCTGCCTGGTGGGTGAGAGAGTGTTTTGTGGACTTTGGGTAGGGTGTATATAATGGGACACACTGGGTGTGAGACCGTAAGGTAATCAAAGGTGTGTTTGTCAATCCACTTGGACTGGAAACTAAGTTGCAATAACCGGTCCACTTGTTTTTTGAAATTCGGGATGGGGTTAGTAGCACAGCCTAGATAGGTCGATGTGTCAGCTAATTGCCTACAGATCTCTTTATTGTAGTCACTCCATTCTTGTACGACAATCGCTCCTCCCTTATCTGCTGGTCTGATGACAATAGAGGTATCATCACGAAGTGTTCTGAGTGCTTGTCTTTCTTGTTTGGATAAGTTATCATAGGTCTTCATGGGGGTACCTGTGTTAATATCCTGTTCAACCAAACGAGTATACGTCTTTATACTGGGATTGGATGAGGGTGGGTCATACGTGGATGGTGGACGGAACGGGGACCTGTTTTCAGTATTGGTATCCCCGTAGTGTTCACGGAGTCTAAGTTTCCGTCCAAATTTATATATATCGACAGTCGTCTCAAAGGGTTTATTTGGGCACATTGGTACAAAGGACAGGCCACGTGAGAGGAGGCTCAGTGTGGCCTCATCCATGGGTCTATCTGTCAGATTGAACACTAGATTTTGTTTTTGTCCCTGCACCTTCGCCATACGTCGCCCCTTCCTTGGGTGTGGTCTGTGCGTCCCCCGCTGGGGGGTAGACCTACGTCTTGGCTCTGCCCTAAAAAAGCTGTATTACGTGGTCGACGGGTGTCAGTCTGGTCTGTGTCCGAGGTGGAGGCAGATGACCCAGTGTCAGAGGTCACGTACTGCCTTCGACCCTGGCGGCGCTGTCGAAAACTTCTCTGGGGTCTAGTTTGTCTCGAGTCACCTAGAAGCCACCTATATACTGTATGGTTTTGATAATCCGATACCACTGTGGCTAGTTTGTTTCGCTTAAATGCGGTAAGTTCTTTCTTATAACTGTCAATCTGGGCTTTCAATTTCTCTAAGTGGTTACAGGTTTTGTCACCCCTGATAGTGGGTGAATGAACGTCATTAAATGTGGCAATCTGGGCCTTAACTTTGTTCAGTTCAGTCCCTACCTCTTCTATTACCAATAACATTAAATCTAGGGAACATTTATTGAGTACCCCACACCAGCGGCTGCAGAATGTGGGGTTGTTCCTCCCTATGGTTGGAATATTGCTTACTCGGAACCCTCTGGGAATTTGTTTTTTACGGTGATATTCCGATAAGAATTGACCATGTAGGTTGAGGTCAATTTCTCTCTTACTGAGTCTTAGGAGTTGATGATACAGGTCAGTAGTAGTTTCTGCCGGGAGTGTATCAAATTCTAACTGGTCAAACAGTACTTTATCAGCATCGTCATCTGTTAATGATACAATGCCGTGTTCAGCCTGAGACAATAGATTGTCATCCAGAAAACCGACACCACCCTGGGCCATAGTCTATTGTCCAGATGTGTTTGTCCACTGCGGACCTATACTACAGTACCCAATCTTCCCGGAGGTCTCCCTGTCCGGTACTATTTGGGCCCACACTGCTTGGCTTCCAAGTTCAGAAGGAATTGGGCATTGCCAGTGTGGTATGACTGTAGTTATGGATACACAAATTAGACTAACCACCCCAGGGGTCTGGGTGCTGACCATCTAAGGCACATTCGAACACGGGTACAACAAAAACAGACGATAGCTGCGACAAATGTATTATGCGTCGATCATGCAGTATAACTGGTTTAGCTCTACTTATAGGTGGTGGGTGCAGGAAGAGATATGCCTAGCGCGCTAAGTATATCCAAATAACAAATATGGGGAGTCCCACACTCTCACCCAGCGCAGGTAACGGCTGGGGTGCCAAATCAAAGTCTGATCCAATCACTGGGTCAAACTCATAGTACAGTACAGTGTTTCTCCACATTAACCGTGGGGAAAGATAGCACTCTCCAGACTTGTTATAATATTATGCAAAAAAGTCATTTATTCACAAAAACTTGGTTCCATGGGTTTCTTCATGTCACAAGCAGGGTATATAACAAAAAGGCTCACCAACGTTTCGGTCCTGAATTGGACCTTTCTCAAGGTATTAGCCAGTCTCTTAAAGCAAGATCAGGAAAACAGCAGCATCAATGTCAACATCACAAGCAGGAACCAGGATCTGCATGTTGCCTCCCAGGTCCCCTGAATATATACCCAGGAGCTAAAAAATGAGAGGGTCACAAGCCCATCAGCCGTGACGTCACTTCCGGTCAAACCGGAAGTCCCGTTCCGCCGGCCGCTGTGTACAAATGTACCAAAGAGACACTATATGCAGGATAAACTGAGACAACCCTGTGTTAACAGGCTTGTCTGTAATGTCCCCCGCCCTGCGCATCCAGCCGTTGGTTGTCACGGCTGGATCGCGGGTATCCATGGTTACGCTACGTCACTTCCGGTTCCAAACCGGAAGTTGTGCGTTCCACACGGCGGGATGTGCGTTTCAGCTCACAAATGAGATCAGAGGCTGCACAGTGTATATTGCAAGTGCAACAAAGTGCACATATGTTAAGTGCAGTTTATCCTGCATATAGTGTCTCTTTGGTACATTTGTACACAGCGGCCGGCGGAACGGGACTTCCGGTTTGACCGGAAGTGACGTCACGGCTGATGGGCTTGTGACCCTCTCATTTTTTAGCTCCTGGGTATATATTCAGGGGACCTGGGAGGCAACATGCAGATCCTGGTTCCTGCTTGTGATGTTGACATTGATGCTGCTGTTTTCCTGATCTTGCTTTAAGAGACTGGCTAATACCTTGAGAAAGGTCCAATTCAGGACCGAAACGTTGGTGAGCCTTTTTGTTATATACCCTGCTTGTGACATGAAGAAACCCATGGAACCAAGTTTTTGTGAATAAATGACTTTTTTGCATAATATTATAACAAGTCTGGAGAGTGCTATCTTTCCCCACGGTTAATGTGGAGAAACACTGTACTGTACTATGAGTTTGACCCAGTGATTGGATCAGACTTTGATTTGGCACCCCAGCCGTTACCTGCGCTGGGTGAGAGTGTGGGACTCCCCATATTTGTTATTTGGATATACTTAGCGCGCTAGGCATATCTCTTCCTGCACCCACCACCTATAAGTAGAGCTAAACCAGTTATACTGCATGATCGACGCATAATACATTTGTCGCAGCTATCGTCTGTTTTTGTTGTACCCGTGTTCGAATGTGCCTTAGATGGTCAGCACCCAGACCCCTGGGGTGGTTAGTCTAATTTGTGTATCCATAACTACAGTCATACCACACTGGCAATGCCCAATTCCTTCTGAACTTGGAAGCCAAGCAGTGTGGGCCCAAATAGTACCGGACAGGGAGACCTCCGGGAAGATTGGGTACTGTAGTATAGGTCCGCAGTGGACAAACACATCTGGACAATAGACTATGGCCCAGGGTGGTGTCGGTTTTCTGGATGACAATCTATTGTCTCAGGCTGAACACGGCATTGTATCATTAACAGATGACGATGCTGATAAAGTACTGTTTGACCAGTTAGAATTTGATACACTCCCGGCAGAAACTACTACTGACCTGTATCATCAACTCCTAAGACTCAGTAAGAGAGAAATTGACCTCAACCTACATGGTCAATTCTTATCGGAATATCACCGTAAAAAACAAATTCCCAGAGGGTTCCGAGTAAGCAATATTCCAACCATAGGGAGGAACAACCCCACATTCTGCAGCCGCTGGTGTGGGGTACTCAATAAATGTTCCCTAGATTTAATGTTATTGGTAATAGAAGAGGTAGGGACTGAACTGAACAAAGTTAAGGCCCAGATTGCCACATTTAATGACGTTCATTCACCCACTATCAGGGGTGACAAAACCTGTAACCACTTAGAGAAATTGAAAGCCCAGATTGACAGTTATAAGAAAGAACTTACCGCATTTAAGCGAAACAAACTAGCCACAGTGGTATCGGATTATCAAAACCATACAGTATATAGGTGGCTTCTAGGTGACTCGAGACAAACTAGACCCCAGAGAAGTTTTCGACAGCGCCGCCAGGGTCGAAGGCAGTACGTGACCTCTGACACTGGGTCATCTGCCTCCACCTCGGACACAGACCAGACTGACACCCGTCGACCACGTAATACAGCTTTTTTAGGGCAGAGCCAAGACGTAGGTCTACCCCCCAGCGGGGGACGCACAGACCACACCCAAGGAAGGGGCGACGTATGGCGAAGGTGCAGGGACAAAAACAAAATCTAGTGTTCAATCTGACAGATAGACCCATGGATGAGGCCACACTGAGCCTCCTCTCACGTGGCCTGTCCTTTGTACCAATGTGCCCAAATAAACCCTTTGAGACGACTGTCGATATATATAAATTTGGACGGAAACTTAGACTCCGTGAACACTACGGGGATACCAATACTGAAAACAGGTCCCCGTTCCGTCCACCATCCACGTATGACCCACCCTCATCCAATCCCAGTATAAAGACGTATACTCGTTTGGTTGAACAGGATATTAACACAGGTACCCCCATGAAGACCTATGATAACTTATCCAAACAAGAAAGACAAGCACTCAGAACACTTCGTGATGATACCTCTATTGTCATCAGACCAGCAGATAAGGGAGGAGCGATTGTCGTACAAGAATGGAGTGACTACAATAAAGAGATCTGTAGGCAATTAGCTGACACATCGACCTATCTAGGCTGTGCTACTAACCCCATCCCGAATTTCAAAAAACAAGTGGACCGGTTATTGCAACTTAGTTTCCAGTCCAAGTGGATTGACAAACACACCTTTGATTACCTTACGGTCTCACACCCAGTGTGTCCCATTATATACACCCTACCCAAAGTCCACAAAACACTCTCTCACCCACCAGGCAGACCAATCATCTCGGCTAAAAACTCGCTGTTGCAACCACTGGCAGTATACGTGGACTCATTTTTGCAACCAATAGTACAGCAGTCTGATAGCTACATCAGGGACACTATGGACTTCCTCGCCAAACTTTCCGAATTACCACAGCTGAGTGGCAATGTCAGACTGGCCACATTGGATGTTTGCTCTCTTTATACCATCATTCCCCATGAAGAGGGGCTGCAAGCACTAAGAGATGCCCTTGGGACCCACCCTCCGGATGAGCCACCGATTGATTTTATCATTCAACTGGCTGAAGCAGTGTTGAAGTTGAATCACTTCTCGTACTTGGATAAGTATTATGTCCAGCAATCAGGGACCGCTATGGGTTCAAATTTGGCGCCGGCATACGCTAATATATATATGTCGGCCTACGAAAAGAAGCACATCCTACCAGCATATGGAGCCCATATTTGTATGTATAAGCGCTTCATCGATGACATATTTATCCTATGGACCGGGACAACAGAGATGTTCCACCAGATGGTGCAGGCATTAAATGAACTGGACAATCCGGTGAGATTCACACACCAGATAGATGACCAGCAGATCCATTTCCTGGACATCACGGTCTCCATACTCAACCATGAGATCAGCACTACGCTCTTCAGGAAACCCACAGACAGGAATACCCTTCTCCTATCTACTAGCCAGCACCCACCAGCACTGAAAGAGAACCTACCTATCTCCCAATTTTTGCGAGTCATGAGGAACAACTCCAACCCATCAACTATGGAACAACAGTTGGATGACATGTCTCTTAGATTTAAAGAACGTGGTTATACCGATGGCTGCTTACAGCGATGTCTGCACAAAGCCCGTGAAAAATTTACATCAACTAACAATACTGAGTCCAACACCAGCACTACACTGGCAAGCTCCACCAACAAAACCGACAGGATGGTCTTCACCACAACCTTCGACAGTCAGTCAGGCAAAATAAACAAAGCACTCCGAAAGAGGTGGCCCATCATTACATCGGATGCAGCACTAAAGGCGAAGAACCTACGACCTCCTATGATGGCTTATAGGAAATCACCAAACCTTAAACAGCTCCTATTGAGACCAACAGCGAATCCCACTACTCCTAACAGGACTACCTGGTTGCAAGAACAGAAACCAGGATGCTATAAATGCACCGGTTGCACCACATGCCGAAGCTTGCTCACCGGACCCACCTTTCCGCACCCACATTCTGGACGCCCTATTAAGATTAGATATAAATTACACTGCCTTATGGACCATGTCATTTATATTCTCGTATGCCCCTGCGGACTATATTATGTCGGGATGACATCGAGAAGATTCCGTGATAGAATGGCTAACCATAGGACTACCATACACCAGGCGATTGAATCTAAGAAAGCAGAACAACCCGTACCGAGGCACTTTCTGACCTATCATCACCAAGTATCCAATCTCAGGTGCAAACTTATTGACTGGGTACCACCACCCACCCGTGGCGGAGACCGCATCATGAGTCTAAAACGCAGAGAGAGCTTCTGGATTCATAGACTAGACACTATCTCCCCTAGAGGGATGAATGAAAATAATCCCCTCTCTATATTTCTGGGATAATAGACTACGAACGTGGACCACAACCGAAAGAATACGAAAAAATAAAAAATGTTTTACTCTATCCAGGTGTGATAGAGATACACTCAGGTGAACTGTAGCAAATCTATGAATACCTGACCCTCCGAGTCTGGCTAACAATCATTTATTATCTCTATGTTTTTCCATGATATGTAGATTAAAATCCAATTTCTCATAAATACATAGTCATTTCCATATGACAGTTCAGTAAGAAAAAAGTTTTCTGCACGGGTGTGACGCGCGTAGCGCACACTTATATGATTGTATTAATTTTATTCCCATAATGTAATATGTGTGAGCCTCCGGGTCCCCAATATACCCTCTTCACCGATATTAATGTATTTCCTAATATCTCATATGTCCTATTGGGCCAAGCCATTAACCCTATCTTTTGTGCACTTAACATATGTGCACTTTGTTGCACTTGCAATATACACTGTGCAGCCTCTGATCTCATTTGTGAGCTGAAACGCACATCCCGCCGTGTGGAACGCACAACTTCCGGTTTGGAACCGGAAGTGACGTAGCGTAACCATGGATACCCGCGATCCAGCCGTGACAACCAACGGCTGGATGCGCAGGGCGGGGGACATTACAGACAAGCCTGTTAACACAGGGTTGTCTCAGTTTATCCTGCATATAGTGTCTCTTTGGTACATTTGTACACAGCGGCCGGCGGAACGGGACTTCCGGTTTGACCGGAAGTGACGTCACGGCTGATGGGCTTGTGACCCTCTCATTTTTTAGCTCCTGGGTATATATTCAGGGGACCTGGGAGGCAACATGCAGATCCTGGTTCCTGCTTGTGATGTTGACATTGATGCTGCTGTTTTCCTGATCTTGCTTTAAGAGACTGGCTAATACCTTGAGAAAGGTCCAATTCAGGACCGAAACGTTGGTGAGCCTTTTTGTTATATACCCTGCTTGTGACATGAAGAAACCCATGGAACCAAGTTTTTGTGAATAAATGACTTTTTTGCATAATATTATAACAAGTCTGGAGAGTGCTATCTTTCCCCACGGTTAATGTGGAGAAACACTGTACTGTACTATGAGTTTGACCCAGTGATTGGATCAGACTTTGATTTGGCACCCCAGCCGTTACCTGCGCTGGGTGAGAGTGTGGGACTCCCCATATTTATTTATATATATATATATATATATATATATTCCATATGAGATTTATTGTCATCATTTACATGTATATATGTATATATATTTATTGTAATTATTGACTTCTAGCAGTGAATGGACTCACTTTGTTTTACTCATAGCAATGAATCGATCTAATTAAAAATCTCAGGTGTGAATGAACAACACCAGGAGCTGATTGGCCACAACCAGTTTAAATACTATCTCACCTGTTCATTGATCATTTATACCTCCTGAAGAAACTGCCATTTGCTGTGACAGAGAAATGCATTGAGGGCTACAGAGTTCGAGTGTCCGCCCTTGGGAATAAGCATCAATTATCATTTGAAGTGGATACATCCTCCCCCAGCCGCCCGCTGCTTTAGGAACATTTACCAACTGACTGTCGCTTTGTAACAAGCCCCATCAGCAGACTAGGTATCATGGACTCACTGTCCATCCCCTGCTTACCTACAGAGGGGGAACCGATCAGCTGTCTGGAGCTCACACATCTGCACTGCCATCGACGGGAAAGTACAGTCAATACCTGCAGCGGGTGAGAACTAATCTTTCATCAAGGATGAGCATAACGTCCCCACTCCACTCTATTTACAGCTGTGGACTTCATACTTTTAGGAAAAAATCCTTCCCACTGATTCTGGATTTACCAGCTTTATAGCATCAATATATGGACCTCAACTCTGCTAATTTCATTTAAGCTTCATTTTATATTACATCTAAACTTCTATGCTTCATTCACTGCCATCTTAGATTGTTTTTATTGTTTTTTATTTTTGGTTACAAATGTTTATGCAGTAATTATTGCTATTTTATATGTATTCTTAATAAATTGCATTCTATGTTATTTTATAAGTGCTCCTTGTTTGTTGAGTCTATACAAACATTATGCTATTTCTATGTTTAGGCATCCAGGTTGCCATATAGGAGCAGCTATAAAATAAAATAAATTCTACAAAGGTGCTTTTTTAATTGCTAAATTATTTTTAGTGTTTATAGCGCCCAATTTTTCAATGGAATCTATTTCCCTGTGATACTATTGTATTATTACATGCTGTCTGGTGTTTACCTCCTTTGATCATATGGCCATTGTGGTCAGGTGTACTATGTGATTCCTGATTAGTTAAAAAAAAACAAATACCAAACACTGAGCAACATCCCCAAACAGGTAATTTCAACTTTAAACTTGTCATTTATTTTGTACTGTCTGGACATGGCTACAAATAACAGATGCACAGACAAAATTCTTAAAGCTACAATATGTGTGCAAATGCTAGGAGCTTAGGAGACAAAAATCCAAAGCTAATTGCGATAATGACAAGGGATAACCTGGATATTGTGATAACTACAGAGTCATGGTGCAATGAGAATCATGACTGGGACATATCTATACCAAGATACAATTTATTTAGGAAGGATATAATGGGAGGAATAGGAGGAGGGGTAGCAAACTATGAGAAAAAAAAACATAAATGTTACTTTAATACAAAATATTGAAGACAAAACTGAGGCCCTTTAGGTCACCACAGAAACCGGGGAGAAGGACATTATTCACATTGGAGTGATCTATAGACCACCAGGCCAGGGGCAGGATTTGGCAGGAACCTATTGATGTACATCACTAAAATGGCTTTAAAAGGAGAAGTCATAATCATGGGAGACTTTAATTTACCTGATGTAAATTGGGAGGGGTCTTTTGCAAGTTCAGCTACAAGTGGCAAATTTCTGAATTCCTTACAGGGAGCATCTCTCAAGCAATTGGTGAGGAAGCCCACTCGCAAAGACTCAATATTAGATTTAGTTCTTACAAATGGTGACAGGATATCAGACATGTATGTGGTTGAGCACCTGGGAACCAGTGATCATCAAGCAGTATAGTTTAGTATAAAGACAGGATCCAACTCCTGTCACACAAAAACAAAGGTGTTGGATTTTAGAAATTCTGACTTTGCAAAAATGGGGAGATGTTTAAGTGATTCATTGGTGGACTGGAGGAAATTGGAAGGAGTGCAGGAGAGGTGGGAAAAACTGAAAAGAGCAATACTAAGTGCAACAGACCTTTGTATCAAAATGGTTAGGAAAAGCACCAGGAAAAGGAAGCCAGTGTGGTTCACAAAAGAAGTATAAACTAGTGTGAAAGCAAAAAATGGCTTTTAGGAAATACAAACAGACTGAAAATAATAACGACAAAGAGGTGTATCTTGATGCTAAGAAAGTGATCAGACGTGCAAAGGCAGAAGCTAAGGAGACAATGGCCCAGTCAGTAGATAAAGGGGGCAAAACTTTTTTTAAGTATATAAATGAAAGGAGAAAATCAAATGTAGGAATAATAAGACTTAAGACTGAGAGTTAGAATTTGGTGGAGGGAGACAAGGCAATAGCAGATCACCTAAATAATTATTTTTGCTTAGTATTTACTACTGAAGGAGAAGGGAAGGGGCCACAGTTAAGTAACAAAAACATTCATAAAAAATAAGGTAGATGAAAGTACATTTAGCACATCTACGATCACTTTCACAGACATGCGGGGGGATGCCCAGCACAGGGCTAGTCCACCCTGCATGTCTGGCACTGCCTCACCACACAGGTACAAAAGCATCGCATAGTGGCGATGCTTTTGTACCTGGCATGCTGGCAGGGAGTTTCTCACCGCATCCTGGGTCACAGCGGCTGCGTGTGATGTCACGCAGCCACTGCAGCAAGCCCCCCCAATGTTCCGATCATGCCCCCGTTGTCCGGACCGCGCCCTGCCAATGGTGTTCTAACACCGCCTCTTCCTGTCAATCAGGTTGAGGCATTCGCAGCCCAGAGATGCTGATAGCATCTCACTGGGCTCCTGGGGTGCACACATGCAGTGCGGCCACTGCGCGTCCGCACTCCACAAAAAGATTCAGACTGCAATCGCTGCTGCTGCAGCGATCCAGTCTGAATTACCCCCAGTATTTGACCCACACTGTATCCGACTGGCACTATAACCTGCACTATATACAACCTATACTGTATCCGACCCGCACTGTAACCTGCACTGTATCCAATCTGCACTGTAACCCGCACTTTATAGGACTCATACTGTATTCAATTTGCAATGTATCTGACTTGCACTGTATATGACTCGCACTATGTGTCCCAAACTGTAACCCGAACTGTATCCATCCTGCACTGTAACCTGCACTGTATCCAACCTGTACAGTATCCGACCCACACTGTGTGTCACGCACTGTAACCAGCTCAATATTTACCAAAGTGTCCCAAAGTATACCGCACTGTACCCCACACTGGATTCAGCACATAGTGCTAGTGATCAGTGGCCCAGGGCTCTGAGGAGGGAAGTGTAGATTGAGCATGGACAATAGGCATGTGCTGCGATCATGTGCACTTGTGTAGTGCAGTGACATGGCTGGGGAGGCGCTGGCTTAATCAAATCGCCCTCCCCCCCCCACACTACATAAAAAAAAGCATAGGGTTACCCTATATAACAACAACCACAGCAGGGATGACACTCAGTGTGGGGGCCCCCTGCCATCACATTTACCACCTCCCAGGATGGTCAGCCCACTTCTGGAATTTCTCGGATAGGGGAATTCCAACAAAATAAAATTGGGTACCCCCTAGAGCTGATAGCCCAGTGCTATGCCCTGCACTTCTAGTGGCGGTGGGTGCGGGGTTCATGGTATGTTAATATTGTTCTTTACAGATGACCTACAGGTCCCAGCAAGCCAACCTCAGCATGCTGGCACTTGGAGGACCACAAATGCAAGCATGCCTGTACAGTAAGGGACGACTGGCGCCTGTAAAAGAAAATATGAAAATAAAAGCAAAACACCTAATGTTTTAATAGTTCATTAGACTGCATCTTCACCTAGGGGGTGGCAACTTTTCAGCTCTTTTGTATGGCTGCCTCCCCAGGGCTTCCGGCATCTTCTTCCTTCAGGAGCTCTTGCATGCTCTCTTCCTGCAGCCGGACTGCCAGCCACTGCCTCGCACTGGCATATATAAGCCAGCCGAGGGGACGGGTCAATGACGCGTTGAGCCATGATTGGCTTGCAGTGGCCATCATGAATTTCAAAGATAATGATGAGGAGCGCCATTTTTTATATGGGTACCCACTGCTGGACTCTGCAGAATGGCTAGCAGGGACTGGAGTTTCCCAGATCAAGGCCTGTCACCATGCCCACTATCTCTGCTGTGTCCTGCCGCATATGCCCACTACCCAGTGGATTCAGCACTGGATCTGCTGGTCCAATTACATGTGCCTGACTGACAGGGGCAGAAGGCACATCGCTGTTATTGAGCCACATGTACTGGTAGCGCTTTTCCCTATTTTTTTAATGGGTTTTTACAGCTCGTGGCTTGGCCCCACCCCCTGCCTCAGCAACTTTTACTATTGTTAGCGGGAGACAGAGCTGTCATTTGCCTCCCGACTGATTGGTCTAATACAAAGAAGATAACTACTTCACAGAATATGTGTTATAATTATAATTATCTTATTTGTATTGTTTTAATAATTATGATGGGAGGCCCTGCCTCCCCTGACTGCAAATCCCTGGTGTAGGGGGCATCCATGTCTGCTGTTGCTACTGTTTTTATCAATTGGTTAATGGTTGGGTTTTTTTCTTTGCTGTTTGTTAACTACTACTACATTTGAGCAAAGATATTGTAACAAAATTTCTGTGTTGTATTGTTTTCCATTGAAAGTATTTGCAAGTTGGATCAATTGGTTATTGCTAATACATTACTAATTTGAAAAACATTTTGATATAGCTGCCCTATGTTTGTGCTTAATTTAGTCTTTGGTCTATGTTGGTGAACAATATTGTGAGCTGTGAGGTCATCAAAATTGATTGGAAATGACTGGAAATTCATGTTATCGAGGATAATTATACTGTAGGAACAAAAAAAATTCACAAATTATGTGATTTTAGCTGTTTTTTAAATATTTGAAAAACCACAGATCCAAAACCAAAACACATGAGTGTTATTTTGGCAAAACCAGAAGCAAAATCCGATGATGAAAAACAAAACTTGGGGTCAACCATATTAACTGCCACCCCTAAACCTGCCAAACATCACTGTCTGGGACTCACTGGCAGGTGGTAATGCTCGCCTATATGAATTTTGGAGTGTGCTGCAGCCCCACCTCTGGAGCTGTCACTGGTGATAACCAGTGCTTAAAGTGGTCCTACAGAGGTGTTGCAACTCACCCCCCCCCCCACACACACACACACACACGCCTGTGCAATAAATGGATGTGGTTGCAAAAAGAAAGGGGCATGGTCACCCAATAGTATCCCCGATTCAATTTACGCCGTACAGTAGCACAATCTTATTAACATTACACCACACAATAGTGTCCCTTATTCATGTTATGACACACATTAGTGCCCCTTTTACACAAAGACCACAGTAGTAGCACCCCAAATACACATAATGCCCACAGCAGTAGTGCCCCTTATACAATGCCCTCAGTAGTAGCGCCCCTTAGTGACCACAGTTGTAGTGCTCCTCATGTAGAGCCCATAACATTGGTGCCACTTATACAGTTCCCCCAGTAGTAGTGCCCCTTATGTCCCCAGGCATTATGCCCCTTATTATGTGCCCCCTATGCAATTCCCTCCTTAGTGGTGCCCCCAGTAGTAATGCTCCTGTGTAGTATTGCCCCAGTAGCTGTGCCCCCAGTAGATATGCCTCCAGTCAGTAGTTATTCTGCCAGTAGACATGCCCCCAGTAGATGGCCCAGAGTAGATATGCCCCCAGTCAGTAGTTGTGCTCCCACCAGTTGTGCTCCTTGTAGTTGTGCCCCCAGTAGATGTTACCCCAGTAGATATGCCACCAGTCATTAGTTATGCCTTCAGTAGATGTGCTCCCAGTAGTTGTGCCCCTTGTAAATGTGCCCCCAGTTGATGTGCCCCCTTTAGTTATGCCCCCAGTAAATGTGCCCCCAGTAGATGTGCCCCTCTTGTAGCACCGCTTACACTAAAAAAAATCCCCAAATACACAATACTCACCAGCCCTGCTCCTGCTTCCGGACCGCTGCCCTCCACCTGGCCGCCCGCTACTCAGAACTATGGCTACTGCTGAGGAGAAGGTGCCGAGAGCCCACTGGTAACTAAATCTCGGCTGGCGCCTGACATCTCCCTGGGTTAGGTGAGCCGAAGGAGGCGGAACTGGTTCGGTCTCCAAATGGAACTGATGAAATGCATCCAGTCCTGATCGGAATGATATATCTGCATTATGCAGTATGTACAGATGGTGCAATGTATCATGCCGTCGCTGGGTTTACACATCATTTAGTGTATACCTAGCATTAGGGGTTGATTCAATTAAGTCACCCCTGCATGCAACGAGGGCGAGTTGCTGTTGCAGTGGCCTACAAATGGCAGGAACGGCAACGGATCTCACAACACTCGCAGTCCACACAGTCCTATGGTCTGCGAACAAAGATCAGCACTTCCAGCACTACCATAAGTGCAGCATATAGCCACACGTACTTCCAGGCTAGAGGTGATCACTCCTACAGTAATTGAATTGACTCCTAAAAGTAATACACTGGGGTATTTGTAATAGGGTCCGAGTTTGCTGGAGATGCAGGATGCTGGTCGATATCGGAGTTTTTTTTAAAGTGGCAATCATTTCCAAGGCAATACCATGACTTGTAAATTCTATCCCTATTACAAATACCGCATAAAATGAATGCTGTAGTACTTGCATTTTACCTTGTTCTACATGTATATCCACAAGAATAACTTTTGCAATTCTGAAAACTTAGTCATGCAAAAATTTAGAGCAAAAATGGTAAGATAAGGTGATAAGAGCGGGCTAAAATAAAATAACTATAAACTGAATAACCAAGCACTCAGTAAATATAAAATGAAGCATGTAAGCAGGATTTTGCAGACTTGGAAGATGGATTTTTCTCTGAAACAGTTTTAGCCTTCATGTTGACCTCTCTATCCCTAAAACAGTTGTTCTGTTTCTTTGCTTTGGATAAAACGTAAATGAATAATGAGTAATGGAAATGTTCCTGACAGTACACAAGCTGATAAAATCTGTCGTTCTCCTACTGAATTACTTGTCTGTACTTAACTCTACCAAGAGCTTATCAGTGATGCACTGTCAGTTCTGTGCCACAAACAAGACACCAATCCTAGCTAAGCCATGCATTGAGTGAGTATAACTACAACACTTACAAGGCTAGGAACCTACTTAACCCCTTACAGGTAAGCTTTTTTAACTGCTTTTCTACGGAGAATAATTTATGCTTCAAATTTACAGATGTTTAAAGGATATTCTCACTCATCTGAAGATCTGGCTGTCCATTATCTGAATTTGGAAGTCATTTTCTTGGAGATTTCCATCTCTTCCTCTAAGAGCCATTACGAGATTTGCAAAGTCACTGGACACAAGTTTTCAAAGTTCTTTGTGTTTGGATAGCTTAGAATCAACTTGAGAATATTTGACCCACTACTCAGCTGCAAAAGTGTTATTTTAACAAACAGGATTTCGATTTGATCTTTTAAGTGTCAAATGTTTTACGACATACAGGCATTCCATAGGACACGCAGAGTAAGTGAGTAGTATCCCAGTGATGGCGTTCACACCCACGCACCTGATGGGTGCAGCTTTATGATGACATGCACTCAGGGGGTGGCTGGTGGCTGCACAGGCACACAGCTACCCTGTAATGGGGCTGGAGTACTCTACAGATCTGAAAATGTCCCCTTTTTATTTTGATGAAATGCATTTAACATCTGTGCTATAACCATTTAATTACCACCAGGGCTTAAATGGTCCTGATTGGTGGTAGAACTCTGCCAACTACCCCCCCACCGTCACCATCTTGTGAAGTCAGGGTCAGTGCTAGTGTGTTTTCGGTGCCCACCTGTAAACTATACATTTGTGCCCTACCTCCCATATTTTATAAAAAAATATGTGCACCGAAGGCACGTGCTGCAAAAAAGTGGTATGGTGTCACATGGAAAGGGGCGTAGTCACATAACAGTGCCCCCAATTGAAATTATGTCAGACAGAATAACAATGTTATTCACATTACACCGCATGTAGCACCCATATTTCACATTACACCCGCACGTAGTGCCCCTTATTCAAGATACGCCACACAGTAGTGCCCCTTATTCACTTTTCAACACACAGTCACACAGTAGTAGTACCCTTTCTACACAATGCCCCTGAAACTCGTGCAGCAGCCATATGGAGATGGCACACTCCTTGTAGCCTCTCTCCAGCACAGTCCGCTCCACACAGTGCACCTCGGGAGGAATCGGGTGGGACATGCATGTAAATAGCCATGGCAGGGAGCTGGGGCTGAGACAGCTGCAGATCAGGGAGCAGAACAGTGCCCAGCCAGAGGTACTGCTCCCAGCATACGTTCTCCTTCTGATGGGTGTTTAATGTGCTGGGAGTATGAGGTTCTGGGGAGCAGTTGCCTGTACAGGTCAGCAGGTGTATGATGTGCCAGGCATGGTCTATACCAGTGATCTCCAACCTGTAGCTCGCGAGCTACTGGTAGCTCACCGTAGTTTTTCGGTAACTCACAAAGTGCATGGGCTTGGGCAGTCACTGGCACTCCTCCTTCCTTCATTTTTAATATGGTGCTGGCCGTCAGACAATCAGACAATCAGAGCTTGTGGACCAGCAGTGGCAGCACCTGATTGGCTGCCGGACCATGAGTTTTGATTGGCTCACTTACTGGCACCATATTTTAAATGCCCGCCGCTGCCAGAGACTCTGTCACCCTCACCGCAGCCGCTCTCCGGGCTTCACAGGAGAGGCGCGCACTGCGCTCTTCTCCCCTTCCGTCCCTCATACAGGAGGAGCAGCACCGGCAGCAGTAGAAGAAGCCAGCAAGGGTTAGCACTGTGTGGGGCACTGTATCAGACACAGCGGGGGGTGGGTCATTTTATCTGGCGCTGCGGGGGTCATTTTAAATGGCACTGTGGGGGAAGTGTATCTGGCACTGGTGGGGGCATATGTATCTGGCACTGCTGGGGGCATTATTTGTGTGTCTGGCCCTACGCGGGGGGACATTACTTGTAGTTTTGAGGCTACACCCACTTTTGCGGGAACGCACACCCACTGAGGGGAGGGGGTAGCTCCTTCAGAGGTTTTATTTTCTGAAAGTAGCTCACACCCCAATTAAGTTTGGAGACCACTAGTATATACTATAGGACCAGGTATGGGGTAGGGGTGTGAGGTGCCAAGTGCAATATATATTTTGATGCTGTAGCCGGGCAAGGAGTTACAACTGTTGGAACTGCCAACCCATTCTGGCCCACTTTAACCCCTTCCCACAAGCCACTTACCCTGAAGATGAGGGGGAGGGGGCACATATGAATGTCAGGTTTAGGTTACCCAGCTGGGGGAGGGTCGAGCATTACTACCTACTTCTGCAAGTTCCTAGGGCAGAGAATGCAAAGTTAGGATTGTTATAACATTGCTGGCCTTCTCTATCCTTTTTATCATCTGGCATTAGGGGGTACATTAGCCAGACATTAAGGTCTTATGGCTACCCGAAGCTGCAGTGCAGTGCAAGCTCTGGTAGCTGCAAGCTATGGGGAAGGTGAGTGTGGGGAAGCCACTGGTGTTAAGGTCCCTAGGATCCATTCAAAGAAATGGCCCTGCCTTCTTGTTCCCGCCTCTGTTGCTACAGTGCAAGGGGAACTTTAGGAGCAGGCCAGACACAGGAGAAGGCTGGCAAAGCTAATTGTAGCACTGCCCACAACACATAATTTATCTGGATATGGAGGATGGCGCAAAGCAGAGAGAAGCCAGCCCTCCTGCCATGCTGCCTTCTCCATAATTGCTGCTGCACTGCTGTTCAAGTTGTGTGCTGTACTCAGGTAAGGTGGGCGAGCGGAGATGGAATTAATACTAATGGAATGCAGTTCCACCCCATTCTGGCCACTTTAACGCCTGATTACCACTGACTCTATGCTTGTTTTGCTCCCACATTAAGATACTGCTGGCATGGGGGCTGATTTTGAGATGGGGTTAAATCAAAAAATAAAATATAAGTAACTTCGCACCTTGGCAACTCCATGTACACTACTTGCATTTTTTTTTTTGCTTTACTCTCAACTGAGAATCAGCCCCAAACACCATCTGTTGCTAATACATACATAATAGCTTGCACCCAAAATCTTACTCAGTACAATAATGCTGATACATGAATATATTATTATATATAGTATAAATACCACATCTGCATATATATTTAAAACAGTACTATATATATATATATATATATATATATATATATAATTTCTTTGAAAGTCCGCACTCACATCAGAAAAATCCATATATAGGGGTGCTCCTCAAAAAAAAACCCAAAGAGGGTTTCACATATACCAGGTATCAGAGACCAAAGAGATCTCAAAAGAGGGCACTCACCAGTCCAATAAATTAAAAGGCTTTTATTGGTTCATCGTAGTCATCAATAAGTAGTCGACGTTTCGACCTATAAGGTCTTTTTCAAGACAGTCACCGCAGACATCCAGTCAGCATGCCAGCTAACAGCATACTGACTATGCCTACCGGGTCCCCTTATATAGCATCACAGCAACAATTAATTGAACAATCATCAGTAATCAATGAATACACCTGGCAAAGCTGGCGCCCCAACAATGCATAAAGTATATCACAAGGTAACACAATTACCAAAGGTCTGGTACACCATACATATCAACAGGTTCACTTATACACACCTGTCCCTAATCACCATCAGCCGGGAACGTACATTGCACACCCGGAAATACCGGAAGTGCATCATATGCGTTCCATCGGCTCTCTACATGATACCAACAACGTGGAACGCAAGCTCCAAATGTTCCCAGATGCATATAGTACATACCCACAACATCACCAGATGCACTCTACAGTACATCTATAAATAATGCTACAGCATAGATCACCCAATGTCGGAGACGTACGAGCGCAGTATGTACACCCGGAAGTACTCGGAAGTGCTTCTGTTGCGCTCCACCAGCTATTGAGACATATCCTATCATCTTCGTGGAACGCAAACCCGGAAGTGCCGGAAGCGCATCAGATGCGCTCCACACGTACAACGGGCTGCGTTCCACTGTATAATCACCATAAATGCCATGAATCCAGCATAACCAATGTCATTGCTACATATAAGCAAAACACCTATATATAATAGCTATATAGCTATTTAAGCAAATAGATCTATTTAAAGCTCAATATTAACCATATAGGCAAAAATAGGTGATAAAGTGCTAAGCACTCCACTAAACAATATAGCGACTGTATGGAGCGCTCAGCACCAAAGGTACCAGACAAATGTACATACTGCAGGTGAATGGCTTTACATGTTATATCAACATATATTAGGTATATACAAAGAAATTATATATAAAACTGCTATAGAAGAGGACCCGGCAGGAAAACTAAACTATCCAATGAGAAAATCTAAAACAATATACAGATAGCCTACACTATCAACACTTAACACTAAACATATAAAATGTACACATAACAAATAACACTTGTTGTGCCTCTCATAAAATGGAGAATCAAACTATGATTCTCACTCACCCACTAATGAATGAAGATATTTAAAGGATTATGTTCATTAAGGCCACGTGGGGCAATGGTGTCAAGCCTGTAGATCCAACGAGCTTCACATTTCTTTAAGGTAAGTACCCGGTCACCACCCCTCAGAGGTTCAGGAATATGATCAATCACCATACACCGTAGTGAAGCAACTTGGTGACTGGCATGTAAAAAATGTATGGCCACAGGTTTGTCAGAAGCACCAGTTTCTATGGCTTGTCGGATAGAATATCTGTGGTTGGCCATCCGCTCCCGAAATGATCTCTTGGTCATTGGTCATTCCCGTATAGTAGAGACCACACGGACAGATGATTATATACAGGATTGGACACAATACGATCGTGAGATCCGACGACATTTAGCAGACAATACTACTTATGTTAAACTGAGAGGTAATCCTACTGAGAACATTAAGAGACTTATTGATGCTACGGTCGATCTTGGTTTTCAGGCTGGATGGATTGATACGGATATAGTTGCCTATCTTAAAGTTGAATATCCTATTACACCTATTCTCTATACATTGCCTAAAGTGCATAAGCGACTTGAGGACCCACCGGGCAGGCCTATTATTTCTGCCCGGTGGTCTTTATTACAACCACTTGCAATGTATATAGATCAGTTTTTGCAACCTCTAGTAATGAAGACCACTAGCTATATTAGAGATACTACAGATTTTTTGTATAAAATTAAGAACTTTAGTTTCCCTGATGGTGAAGTTTGGCTTGTGACACTTGACATACAATCTTTGTATACAGTAATCCCCCATATGGAAGGCATCGATGCTATCCGGCAACATCTGATTGAGGCTGGTCATACACAGCCTCCAGTTGAATTTTTGACTACCTTAGTTGAGTTGGTATTAAAACAGAATTACTTCATGTATGGCTCTGGGTATTTTGCCCAGATCAACGGTACTGCTATGGGCTCTAACCTGGCACCGGCATATGCCAATTTATACATGGCCATTTATGAACGTAATTTTATTTATCAACGGTTTGGTCATAAATGTTTATTATATGTTAGATTTATTGACAACATTTTTCTGTTATGTTCTGGCACTAGGGACGAAGTGACTAGTATGATAGATTCCCTTAATGCATTGGATGAACCCATAAGGTTTACGTGCAATATGGATTTACAGACAGTCAACTTCCTTGATGTAACTGTTTGGAGAGATGGTTGTCGATTAAGTACCACACTGTTTCGTAAACAGACGGACCGGAACACTTTGCTGCAGGCCACTAGCCAACATCCCTCTACATTGAAAGAAAGTCTTCCAATTTCTCAATTTTTGAGAGTACTGAGGATAAATTCTTCAAGTGAACTTGCCCGTGAGCAGATTAATGAAATGAAAACCAGGTTTCTACAACGAGGGTACTCACCTGATACACTGGACAGATGTATCAATAAAGCATATCATCGACACAAGTATCCGAGACATACTATGCCTAATAAGGCTTCCGAGAAGAGAATGATTCATGTGAGCACTTACGATCACACCTCTCAGACTACGAAGAGGAATCAGGAACGACATTGGCCGCTGCTAGCTACAGACCCTGGCTTGAAATTACGTGGAATCAAACCCCCGATGTGTGCATATAGGAGAGGCCCCAATTTGCGCCAACTACTGATGCGTCCCACCATGCAACCTATTGTAGGGTCTTCATGTTGGCTACGCTCAGGAAGGACTGGTTGTTTCAAATGTAAGGGGTGCACTACCTGCAACTCGATGCTTAGTGGTAAAGACTTTCGCCATCCACACAATGGCACAAGAATACCCATTAAGCACAACTTGACATGCACTAGTGCTTTTGTGGTGTATATAATCATTTGTCCATGTGGTCTCTACTATACGGGAATGACCAAGAGATCATTTAGGGAGTGGATAGCCAACCACAGATATTCTATCCGACAAGCCATAGAAACTGGTGCTTCTGACAAACCTGTGGCCATACATTTTTTACATGCCAATCACCAAGTTGCTTCACTACGGTGTATGGTGATTGATCAAATTCCTGAACCTCTGAGGGGTGGTGACCGGGTACTTACCTTAAAGAAATGTGAAGCTCGTTGGATCTACAGGCTTGACACCATTGCCCCACGTGGCCTTAATGAACATAATCCTTTAAATATCTTCATTCATTAGTGGGTGAGTGAGAATCATAGTTTGATTCTCCATTTTATGAGAGGCACAACAAGTGTTATTTGTTATGTGTACATTTTATATGTTTAGTGTTAAGTGTTGATAGTGTAGGCTATCTGTATATTGTTTTAGATTTTCTCATTGGATAGTTTAGTTTTCCTGCCGGGTCCTCTTCTATAGCAGTTTTATATATAATTTCTTTGTATATACCTAATATATGTTGATATAACATGTAAAGCCATTCACCTGCAGTATGTACATTTGTCTGGTACCTTTGGTGCTGAGCGCTCCATACAGTCGCTATATTGTTTAGTGGAGTGCTTAGCACTTTATCACCTATTTTTGCCTATATGGTTAATATTGAGCTTTAAATAGATCTATTTGCTTAAATAGCTATATAGCTATTATATATAGGTGTTTTGCTTATATGTAGCAATGACATTGGTTATGCTGGATTCATGGCATTTATGGTGATTATACAGTGGAACGCAGCCCGTTGTACGTGTGGAGCGCATCTGATGCGCTTCCGGCACTTCCGGGTTTGCGTTCCACGAGGATGATAGGATATGTCTCAATAGCTGGTGGAGCGCAACAGAAGCACTTCCGGGTACTTCCGGGTGTACATACTGCGCTCGTACGTCTCCGACATTGGGTGATCTATGCTGTAGCATTATTTATAGATGCACTGTAGAGTGCATCTGGTGATGTTGTGGGTATGTACTATATGCATCTGGGAACATTTGGAGCTTGCGTTCCACGTTGTTGGTATCATGTAGAGAGCCGATATCTGTGGTTGGCCATCCGCTCCCGAAACGTTCCCGGCTGATGGTGATTAGGGACAGGTGTGTATAAGTGAACCTGTTGATATGTATGGTGTACCAGACCTTTGGTTAGTGTTACCTTGTGATATACTTTATGCATTGTTGGGGCGCCAGCTTTGCCAGGTGTATTCATTGATTACTGATTGTTCAATTAATTGTTGCTGTGTTGCTATATAAGGGGACCCGGTAGGCATAGTCAGTATGCTGTTAGCTGGCATGCTGACTGGATGTCTGCGGTGACTGTCTTGAAAAAGACCTTATAGGTCGAAACGTCGACTACTTATTGATGACTAAGATGAACCAATAAAAGCCTTTTAATTTATTGGACTGGTGAGTGCCCTCTCTTGAGATCTCTTTGGTCTCTGATACCTGGTGTATATATATATATATATATATATATATATATGTGCTGTGGACATAATGTAAAACACTCTTGCAAACGTAACTCCTTACCATATGCACAGTTAATGCATATGTTAAGCCATATGTTTAACCGCACAATTGCAGCCAGTATTGACCTTCATAATAGTGTCTCCCTTGCCATTGTGGGACATAAGGGGCGGGGAGAGGGAGTGTTGTTGAAGGTAAGCTGAGCTGATAATATCTAGGCTCTTAAGGGGGGGGGGGGGGGAATGGACTGCATACCCTAATTTTAAACATAAGAGGTGCTACCTTACTAAGTAGTGCCACACAGGAAATAAAATGCAGTTGCATGCTCTAAACACTAAGAACACAGGTAATAAGGGGTTTGGTATGTTTGACAGGTGGGCAGGATGCCGGTGGTCACAATACTGATGCTGCCGGCATCCCAATGTTTAAAATTCTGACAGGGGTGAGGTACGTAAGCTAGCCCCTCTCTCTTACCCCCTAACCATCCCTTCCCACAGACTATCCCTAAACTCTCTGCGGTGGTACCTAAACTCCCCTTCCTGTAGCCTAGCCCTAACCATCCCCACTTAATACTTAAACCGAATCTCCACCGCTGATGCCTAATCCTAACACCCCCTCCTCGCAGCTTAACCCTAGCCTTCCACCTCCCTCGGTCTTCACCTTATCCCAGACCCTATACTTAAGGTTGGGATTCTGGTTGTCGGTATTCGTTGTTGGTCTCCTGACCCTGCCAGGATTCCGGTGTTGGCATTCTGAAGGATGCCAGGATTCCGGCATCAGTATTTCGACTGCCACAGCAGGTATCTTAAATGCATCCCATAATAAGAACAATTAATTAATAAACTCTACAATTTATCATGGAGTGAAACTGAGGTTCATAGCACAAATTTTGCCCACAAATGTGGGCCCACTTACCACAGCCAGGTTACCTCATCAGGTGGGTCCCTAACATCCCTAAAATTGACATATATACATTTATCCAGGTCTTACTTATCATATTGTCCCTTCTAATATGTAGACAGCAACTTCAAGGACCTATACTAATTAAAAACACCTAAGGGCAGGTGGGTGGGTTGCTAGTGCAAGCAGGAGGTATCTCTACCTTCAAGTTTACATACAAACACAATTACAGAGTAAAAGGGGGGCTATACTGCACACCTTAATTTAAAACAAAATAGGTGCAACCTTGCTGAGACTTGTAGAGCCACACAGAAAAAAAAACAAAATGTACTGTAGGTGCACACGCTAAGCACTATAAACACTGGTAATCAGAACAATTAAAATGAACTCTATAATTTAACATGGAGTGAAATTGAGGTTTTTAACACAATATCCAGACTCTCCCAGCATTCATCCCATGTCTGTGATGACAGGAACACACCTGGCCAGCTTGCATGATTATTACTATAATACATACACAATATAAAGTATATGGGGGAGGGGGACTTTGGACTCATTAATTACAAATATAATGAAAAATGCATTCATGCTAAGACTTGTAGTTCCACAAAGAAAGAGAAAATGTAATGCCAATGCACACTCTATAGTACCACGCACTGCTTATGATTATCACTACACATACATACATACATACATACATACATACATACATACATACATACATACATACATTCAGTGCATGTGTTCTGCAGTCACTAAAGTAGGGAGTCCCATTAGATTCTCATGAGGCTAACTGCACCCTCCAAACATAATGTAATTATCGGGGGTGAACACCCATATGACTATGGGCATTCACAAGTTACAAAACATACTGTTAGTGATATACTGTATTTCATGGGTTGAATTTTTCAGTAGGGTGCAGCAAAGTGCATTAAAAGATAAATAAAAATCATTCATAATTTAAAAATCTATTTATCCAACTGGCAACTAAAGAAAAGTCTACATGTCATGGAAAATAATGAAAAACTAATTTGGGTAAAATAAAAATAAGAATTAGAATGTTATTAATGGGAAACATTTAAATTTGGAATTGTTTCATGAAAATTAATAAATTAGTTTTTGGTCATTTCTAATATGTTGAGCAAGTAGCAGAACATCTTTAACTTCAGAGGTCTCTTGACTGTATGGTTGGTGATAGACAGAAATATACAGTATGAAAATCAGAAATGGCTATGAGAGATAGCAATAAAGCAGCATTTTAAGTTTCAATACTCTCAATGAAAGAAGTAACATTATTATGCACAGAACTGACCTTTCGAATACACAATCATATGGCATATAGTATAAGATTAAATAAAATATTTAACATCATTTGAGAACATTTATGGCTATAGGTTCATTCCAGGTAACTTACACATACTCTAATGATTGACAATGAAGAATACTCTCATTCTGGACTTATTTACCATGGTCAAAGTGAGATTGGCCTCTGGATCCGAGGAAAGGGCAAGGAGAACTGAGGGATGGCTTAGTGAGTAAATGTGCTGTTAGCACAGTAACCAGTTAGCAATTATATTTGTTAACCTAATGCATGTCACTGCTGTGGTTATTTGTGAATCCAGACTAGGACTAGATACTGGGTTTGGACTTGAGAGCTGAGAGCAGAATTGGGCAGGCTTGAGATATCTCCTACTAATACAGACATGGCAGGTTGGCTAACGAGTCTGAAAGGGAATGTGGTAGGTGTCCAGCTACGTGGGTACTGGAACACTGAAGAGACCCACCAGTGCAATGGATAGCTGGGATGCCACCAGTATCGGAATGTCACTGGAATGAGGAGACAAGCGACTGGGTGGATGATGGATGCTTAGAAGCAGGTTAATCAAAATGCTGGGATTGACTAAACTAGCGAAGCAGGTTTTCAGAACGCTGGGATTGGCTTGACCAGTGATGCAGGTTTTCAGAGCGCTGGGATTGGCTTGACCAGTGAAGCAGGTTTTCAGAATGCTGGGATTAGCTTGACCAGCGAAGCAGGTTTTCAGAATGCTGGGATTAGCTTGACCAGCGAAGCAGATTTTAAGAACGCTGGGATTGGCTTTCCAGCGAAGCAGGTTTTCAAAATGCTGGGATTGGCATTCCAGCAAGGCAGTTTTTCATGATGTCGGGTTTGGCTTTCCAAGAATGCAGGGTTTTCAGAATGCTGGGATTGGCTTTCCAGCAAGGCAGGGTTTTCAGAATGCTGGGATTGGCTTTCCAACAAGGCAGGTTTTCAATATGTCGGGATTGGCTTTTCAACAATGCCGTGATGGTGTGCAGAACAGTCCATCAGGAACACTGGGATAGGCTTGCCAGTGAACCCGGATATGCTGCGATGTTAATGCAATAGTGGCCTTTAAGAACACCCAGGGAGTCAGGCAGTGCTGTAGATGGAAATTGCACTCTGTCTATTACCGGCAGGCGATTCTGGAGCTCACAACAGGCTGAAAGACAACAAAGGATTGACAGCTTGCCAGTGCTGGCACTTGGAATTTATAACTCTGGCTGGCTGCTGATTGGCAGAGAGAATCACCTGACGAGATAGTAGCTTTGGATTGGACTTTGAGGGAACAGCTGACCAGGAACTGTCATGGCGATGTCCATATCTGGTTTTGGAGGGAACTCCGGTGAGATGTTCTATGGCCGCTGGACTTGTGGATGCTGGCACGGTAGCAGAGCACAGCATGAAGAGACTTGCTGAATTCAGCATTCACACAGCTAATCAACACAAAGTACAACTCGTTAGCAGCTCTTACTTTCCAGATAGAGAACTCAGCACTCAGAGAACTCATGGTACTGATGATCTGTTTATCACAGCCAGCAGAAAACAGGCAGGATCCAGGACAGATGGCAGAGGTAAGTCACCAAGAAATTATATGATTTTAGTCAGGATTGTGACAACGCATGTTCAATAACATAAACAAATACTGATAACATTCTATGAGATACAGTATATATGCCCATTCTTAGTAAATTAACTACATAAACTATATTTTTGGCATCCTGGGCACCCAAGTACCGTAATACCCCTGTTGACATACTCTTTTTTTATTTTATTTTTGAGATTTTACTTTTGCATTTTTATCTAATATTTAATATCTAATCTAAATTAATATACAAGTGTTGAAAAACAATTATGAGTTGTATGTTTTCAGTTTTGTGTGTTAGAAGAACAATGTTTGTTTTTGCAAGAGTCATATAAGCAAGTGTTTCTTAACACTAATATTTTAAAGCTTAATTGACATTTCATAATATTCATCATTGCAAGAAATGTGTCTCATTGTGTGTTTACTTCTTTAAATATTTTTAATGAGCTTTGTTCTGTGATTAATATAGAAAAGTCATTCTTTCAAACCTACGGAAGAAGTCTTAGCGACAAAAATTATTGAAAGCTCATTAAATGCCAATTGCAAGCATCATATTTATTGAGGTTTAGCAACTCTACCAGAGATGTGTATACCTTATAGGCTTGTAAAAGCTAAATTAATATGATTTCGTAATAAAGTAATCTTTAGAAAACATTGCCTCATTAAAAATGTGTTAGTTTGTATTCTAGACACTAATGCGAGAACAATACATTAAAACAATTTACCAGTGATACAGAATATACACAATTAGCGTGCAAAAGAATCCTAATGTACAATAAGTATAATTAGACTTGTTTTGATATCTAGCTAATTTATTTAAATTGTGTTTTGTATGCATGAACATTTATTTATTTTGTGACAATGCATAGATATTGTGGAGTTTATTTTTATTTATGCATTTGTTTTGACAAAAATGGGTCGTCAAATGGATTAAGTTATTTGGCAGTAATGGTTGAAAGCCTGGATCTCTGAAGGCATCATTAGTATTGTAGTACCCAGTACACAAATATAGTGATTATAGTCACCTGCCAACTTTATTTTTCCTACTGCAAATACTGTATGTACACCTGGCCTGTTTTCAACCATTCTTGTTTGTAAATGGGGGGGTGAAGGAGGGATTGGTGCCCCAAAACACTTACTGATTTTGGCCAATTCAGTTTAAATACATTAAAATGACCAATAAAATCACTGTCTGTGTGGCCAACTGTGCACTTTAATAACTTGGTGCAATATAAACAGGAGCAATATATGCAGTTAGTGCATATATTGCAAAGGAGGCATATTAAAAGGACAGAATACACCCCTACCATAACACCCTTTACAAGAAAAAACACTTTCTTAAACCATTTAAGTGTTAATCCAAACAACAGGTAACAAGTGACATTTTTAGAGTTCTATTATTGAACATATTTTGGGTAAATGTTTGTTGAATAAATTGCTTCATCGGTTACTTGGTGCATATTCATGGAAGTGTAAATATTCTACATTTTCCCACTTACCCTATCTAATGGCCTTATTCAGATTTATTATCACACCACAAAAGCACACTAATAGGGAAAACCATGTGCACTGCAGGTGGGTCAGATGTAACGTGCAGAGAGATTTAGATTTGGGTGGGGTGTGTTCATCTGGAATCTAAATTGCAGTGTAAAAATAAAGCAACCAGTATTTACCCTACACAGAAACAATATAACACAAATTCAAAGTCTTTCTGCACATGTTATGTCTGCCCCACCTGCAATGAAACATGGGGGGTCATTCCAAGTTGATTGCTAGCTGCATTTTTTCGCAGCGCAGTGATCAGGCTAAAAAATGGCAGTTCTGCGCATGCGTATTAGGCGCAATGTGCACGTGCGACGTACGGGTACAACGAACGATGTAGTTTTGCACAGGGTCTAGCGATGCATTTCAGTCGCACTGCTTGCCGCAGAGTGATTGACATGAAGTGGGAGTTTCTGGGTGGCAAGGAGTGTGCGGAAAAACGCAGGCATGCCAAAAAAAACGCAGGCGTGGCTGGGCGGGTTTGTGACGTCAAATCCGGAACTGAATAGTCTGAGGTGATCGCAAGCACTGAGTAGGTTTTGAGCTACTCTAAAACTACACCAAAAATTTTTGTAGCCGCTCTGTGATACAACCGTTCGCACTTCTGCTAAGCTAAAAAACACTCCCAGTGGGCGACAGCATAGCATTTGCACTGCTGCTAAAAACTGCTAGCGAGCGATCAACTCGGAATGACCCCCATGGTTTTGCCATTTAGTGTGCTTTTTCAGTTTGCTAACGAGCCTCAGTAACCCCCTAAATTACAGAATTTAGAATGAAAATCTAGTGCTCCAGTATCTAGTGTAACTGAGGCATACTTTTCAAACAAGAAAAAAAGTCTGGTCAACGATGCAATCGGTAAAAATAAAATTATTTCTTTGTACTTTGAAGTCAGAAATGTATGCGGTTTATAATTTCTTGCCATAATTGTATAACAAAATAAAATCATTATGAATGTGGGGGGTAATTCAGAGTTGATCACAGCAGCAAATTTGTTAACTAATGGGCAAAACCATATGCACTGCAGGGGAGGCAGATATAACATGTGCAGAGAGAGTTGGATTTGGGTGGGGTGTGTTCAAACTGAAATCTAAATCGCAGTGTAAAAATAAAGCAGCCAGTATTTACCCTGCACAGAAACAAACAATATAACCCACCCAAATCTTACTCTCTCTGCACATGTTATATCTGCCACACCTGCAGTGCACATGGTTTTGCCCACCTACTAACAAATTTGCTGCTGCGATCAACTCTGAATTACCCCCATAGTTACCAACAGTATCTAATGCGTAACTGGTGCTCCTCCATGCTAAGAACACATGGGCTGGGCAGTTTAGTAGTTTTGTTACTCCTCTTATGAACTTCTGTATCAGCTCCAGCTGATAATACCAGAACTATAACTCTGCTGATTACATTAATACTATCACCATTCCATGTACAAGTGGCGCATTTATTTATTTATTTATTTATTCATCATATGTGGTCAATTAAACAATAATTCTTGTGTCCAGTATGTCTGGAATTTATAAAGGGAAATAGTATGGAAACAGCAAACAATAATAATATATAAAATATATGTCTGGGCTTTTTCCATCACTGACCATGAATTGTCTTTGTCTCACATAGGCAACCACCAGGTGAACCAATTGATTGGCCGCCTATAATGCCTATAACAGGACAGTTTATCCCGTTATTAGCCATGAGCACTTGATTGGCTCTTTTGTTACCTGGCAACCAGCAGGCAACCTTCTGGTCAGCAGGCTGCATTGTATAGATATCCCATTAGGACAGAACAAGTGTGAATGCGATACACACGCAATGTATGGTTCCGATAAACTCCCGCAACTGTCCATTATCACAGGGGAGTATTCCCATAGGTTAATAACTATGTCCATTACATAAAAGGGCACACTCATTTTAGAGGAAATATTATCATACCTCCTAACATGACCCTCTCCAGGGGGACAGAATGCTCTGCTCCTGGACTTCCCTCTTAATTTATGATTGCCATCATCTGTGGTAAAACACCTTTCTTATCGTTTAACCTGTTCAACACAGGTGTTGGCAATCATACATTAAGAGTAAAGTCCAGGAGTAGAGCATTATGTCCCTCCTCGAGAGGGTCATGATGAGAATTATGGATATTATTACTTTTGTTCTGCACATGCAATTGTTACTGCCTAGTTTCCAATCAGATAGAACCAGCATACCAGAATTGATGTGATTTACTTCTGGATACAGGCATTGTTTAAAGGAATAAATAGGGGAATGGGGCACACATTACCTTGGCATGATGAACAAGATGAAACACACATCCACAACAGCGTGATCTGGTTGGTGCATAGGCCAAACCACCGACACACACTGTTCTTGGTATTTATGTCGGTTACCATGATTTACGTCCAGACCACTGTGTCTGGATAATTATCTCAATTGTTGCTTATGAGTGGTCATTGGCAAACTTTTGTTGTATATTAGAATTTATGGCTATGATATGACATTAACATTGAATTAAATAAGAATTATTTCACTACAGTTATACAGTGGCAAATGCAGGATTACCAGAGGGGGGGTTTCCAAATGTATTCTACAATCTCTCTTTCTATTGAACATTGGAGCAAGTGCGGGAGTCTGGTGGAGCTGTAGAAGAACCTAGTACCGACTCTGAACATATATATCAACATATTGGTTATTTTATATAATGGACAGTGTGTGGAATAATGTATTAATAATCAAAACGATAGATGGACTATAGTATAGGCTGTGTATAACATAGTTAACTAAAATAAATAATATACATGGTCAGGAAAAGGTTAAACTTCTCATAATAAATAAATACACAAATTAAATCCAGTAGGAGACAAAAATGTACTTTCTATGAACACATTCTCCCACCTCATGGTAAAGCCCCTGTCTCTGATTCCTGGTAGCTACTTTCATGTCCAGTGCACTAATTGAGCGCACAGGTCCACACACATATAACTTGGTAGAAGATGCTGCCACCACTGGGCATGTGCAATAGCTCCACTCTGTCCTTTAAACTGCATGCTGTTGCTGCAGCTGTAGTAATTGTATTACATAGAAATGCTACTGTGATCATAATTTGAGCCACTGGCCATGCAGAGGGGGATTCAAGGCAACCGCCCCCCCCCCCCCCATTTCCCCCCCCCCCCACACACACACACATTTGCCTATGATTATACAAATGGAGCCATGCTATTCCATCTGTGAGCATCTCCATCTGGACAGGTGCGCACACCGGATGAAGATGCGCCCCATTCACTTTAATGGAGAGCACGGAGATGCGCCCCATTCACTTTAATGGAGTTGCCTAGTCACGCCGGGAGTGCATGCCTGCGACTAGGGGGGGTAAGACAACGGAGGCTCCATCTGTATGCTTCTGATATTGGACTCTCACTGTAGGAAAATCCCCCCTGCCCTGTACTGCTTGACACCAACAGGGGAGACACAGCTTATACTTCCCTGCAACAGCAGATCAAATCTTTCTGCCTCCTGTCTTTCAGATTCTGATATATCTCCCCGTGCTCTAACCCACCTGTTAACTGCTTCTCATAGCACACAGCTGGGAAGCACATGCATTGCAATAATCGCTGAAATACTTTTTTCTGCCATATACTGTCTCAATATACATATGATTCAGAGCATAAATTATATTTAATGTGTATATATAATATACACATATATAATATATATCGTTTTCCAAATGATGACCTATACTGCTTCTGAGGCTTACCGATTGATGTAATCTGAATAGAACCAGTGGCACACTTACTATCCTGCATTACCGTATAGGATAGCTTACAGTTAACTGCTCCATTTATGCTATCACTGGAGGTGCAGAGAAATAGCACATGTACATTGTGACCTACTGTTAATATAACCTCACAATATTGTTATGCCATCTCTGACTATTTCCAGGAATAGATATAATAAGGAAACAAACCTAGCAATACAAATGTATTCATGACCATTAAATGTGCTTACAGATTAAGGTTTTCTTTATATTACTCACAATATTTTCTCCACGTTGTATCAAGGATTTCCTTAGATTGATATTGGCTTTTATTTTCTTCCAATAAACTGACAATCTAGTCATACACTATACTGTCTAATCTAAGATTGGGATATAATTCCAGTATAATGAATGAAGAAATAACCACATGGTTTCAGAATACATTTTATTACTTAAAAAGTACTTTCTTGCATTGGTATTCAGGACTTTCCATACATAATAGTAAATAAGTTTCATTAAAAGTTATTTTTTAATACATTCACAAATCAATTTGACAAAGAGTGACGCCCAAAAAGTCTACTTATTTCTCTTACACAAGGTTTAATAATCCTAATATGTTAGAGGAGCAAATAAAAAAAACAACAACAACTATTTTATAACACTTGCCATTTGTTCGGCACACATGTTAAGGTGAGAGGTGAGAGGTATGATAGGAGGGGGCATGATGAATAGAGATGATGAAATGTAAAGAAGTGTTTGATGAAAGGGTTCATTTAAAAAAAATGGTATAAGGAAAAAGTTTGTGGTTAAAGGGGTCAATATAACCAAAGTTAGAAGGGGATGATGAAGGGAGGGGTCAAATTGAGATAGGAGGAAAAGAATTTGAATGTACTGTAGTAGAGAATAATGATACAATGGGCAGAGGGTAGGGTGATATAGAAAAAATAAAGATGGGGAGAGATTCACAATAAAACTGAAGGCATAGATTAACACTTTCAGTTCTATCATGTAAATGACTAAATAATATAGAAATTGTCTTAAACTTCTAATAGCATTTTCAATAGAATAGTATACGGTATATAGTTTAGCAAAAAGATTTAAAAACATACCATCATTTCATATACAGGTATACATGCATTCTATATATACATATACGCTGTCTCCAAAAGTGCTCTCGCTGTGCTGAGAATCTCTGGAGAAAAACACACTCTTTTGCCAAATTCCCTATAGATCTCCTTTTTACTTGCCTATTACTTGTCTTATTTCAAGGCCCTGCACTCTTTCAATTCCTTTAATCCAGACTGCTTTTCCTTAACCTCATCTTCTTCTTCTCTCCTTCCTCTCAGTGTGTTTGACATTGAAGCACATTTAAAATATGACCATTTAACAAGAGCAAATTTGTTCAGACTGTAACTCCCTCTCTCCTCTGACCCTGGCTGAGACAAACAACTTAGTTTGCTTCCCTATCTCTGGGGCTGAAGTTTTTGACCTCCTTTCCACTCCCTAGTTGTTTACTTGCCACAGTCCTTTCCCTCCTCCTCTGGTATTTTCTTCTCTGTAGCATGGTACCACATTGCCTCCTGGTCAGCTTATGCTTCTATAGCACCTTCGACATGCAGTCTGATCTACTCCATTCATGATACAATTAATTCTTCTTTTCAAATTACCATCTAATCTCTCTCCTCTCATCTGCTCCCAAGCTTTTGGAGCAGGTGTTATGCATTAACCTTATCTCCTAACTTGACCCTCCCTCCTTGACCCACTATAATCAAGCTTTTGGTCATTTTATTCCACCAGAAATGCCCTCACAAAAGATCATCCCACTGCCAAACCCAAAGACCAATTCAATATTCTTATTCTCCTTGACCTCTCATCAGCATTTAACAAATTGGCCATTACCTCCTTCAAGCACTGTACATTATGTGGATCTGTAACTCCATTCTCTAATGGTTCATCTCTTACTTGCCCAACTCCCATTTCACCAACTGTATGTGAGCTACAGTTTCTCCTCCTGAATGGCACAAGGTTTTCTGAAACTCAGTTTCTTAAAAACGGATCTAATCAATTTTCATCCAGCCAAAGCCAATCCTCTCCCACCCTTTCTCCATTTATTGTTAACATCTCCCTCTCCTTTGTTTGCCAAGGTCAATGTGGTATCACCCAATTCCTCGCAATGGAAGATACTAAAACTCCCATCCACTCCCTCATCATTTCTTGCTTAGAATAATATACACAACTCCTTCCTAACACCTGTCTCACCTCTCTTATCCTTAACTCTGCTGCCTACCTCCTTTTTCTATCTCGTCACTGCTGCCCGCTGTCTGCAATTTACTCCACAGGGTCTCTATTCCCATTGGAATTAAATTCAAAGTTCTCTCACTCTCCTACAAAGTTCTCAATCACTGCTATTCTGCCTACAACTGCAGCCTTATTTCCCAATATACTCCGTCACACTGTCTTTACTCTGGTAATGACTGCTACCTCAACTTCTCCCTGTTTACTACTTCCAACTTTCACATTTTGGGCTTTTTCTGGGCAAGTCCCATCCTCTGGAAGGCCATTTCATGCTCTGTCAGACTTTAATCCAAACTTCCAACATCCCTTAAAACTCTTTTCTTTTTTAAATAATAGTTTGCTACAACTCTGCAATCTGACATCTTTCACACTGCCTTATTTTCCATTTGTATCCCCCATATCCCCTATAGTTTGTAAGTTCATGTTAGCAAGGCTCTCTACCATTTGTCTTATTCTAACTACACATTTTGTATATATGTAAAAATAAAAATGTATTTGTTTTTTTACTTATTATACTGTATTATACTTATTATAATTTGAATTCTCCTTTTTCTGTGCTACTAAACCCTTGCAGTGCCTTACAAATAAAGCATTATAATATTATAGGAATATGATGAGAATGTGATGCTGTTAAACTACTAGCAGTCGAGATGCCAACAGAAGACCGACAGCAGGATCTTGATGGTCAGAATCCCAACAGATTCCAGAGGTAAGGGCTGGGTTTGGGTTAGGTATTAGGGAGAGGTTAGGGTTATGCTGCGGGGTGGGGGATGACTGTTAGGATTATGCTGCAGGAGGGGTTTTGATCATGTTTTCATTGGTTAAAACTATCGCATGTACCAGCATCATTGCAAACTCAATGATAGGCATCAGAGTGTAGGTGAGTTGGTATAAGAGTTGTATTGTAATTTCTGAATGCTGTATTATGAGTGTAAGTTGTCCTGTGTCCTTGTTGTCTAGTTTTTTTTTGTCTAAGTTTCTCGTCCTCTGTCTATTTTTATATTTAAGTCCTGTCATGTTTGTGTGAGTGTGTGGTGTGTGTGCTTAGTGTAGTGGTAGTAAAGGCTAGTGTTTATGTTTATTGTTTGTGGAGTATTAGTTAGAGGAGCCTTTCTAGGGCTGAGGAAGGGCTGCTGGAGAGTGAGGTGGAGAAAGCAGCATGTCTGGATCCCCATAACACACAGTGGGCATAGTGAATGAGCAGCCCAGCCAGAGGAGGAAAACGAAGACAGGCTGGAACCTCAAGTTTTTCTCCTCTGAAAATATGGCTTTTGTGACTGAGGTCATGAAGTCACACAAACTTTTGTTTGGATGTCAGGCTGTCCGCACTCCTGCACGCAGGAAGAATATAATTTGGGAATGGTTTGTAGCTGATTTCAATGCAGAGGGGTCTGTCAAATGCAGTGAGAAGACCTGCAAAAAAATATATTCTCCTATATCAAAAGGCCTGTAAAGTCCAAGATGGCAGAAGAAGTCAAACCAGCATGCCAAATGGGGTCAGTGCTCACCATATGAAGTGACCGATTTGTACTACGAGCAGGAGTATCGAACAGCATTGCTGGCATGACCCTTTGTGAGGTGTGACACTTTGAATCCTTGTAGTGGGATCCGGTCAGGAATCCCAACAGCCGGAATCCCAACAGCCGGCAATGCCACCAACCGGAATCACAGCGAAACAGAACTATTCTCACTCATTCACAACACCCATAGAGTGGGAATAGATCTTGTGGCAAGCGCAGCGAGCGACCGAGCATGCGAGGGGACTTTGCGCTCTCCCCGCTGCTGGAATACCGGCGGGTGGGATGCTGCTTTCGGGAAATGGACAGCCGGCATCCCGCCCGCTGGTAAATCATATGTATTCCTTGGAGCAGCTTTTGCCTGTGTATGAGAGCATAACTGGGACTCTTAATTATATTCTTGTCTGACCGAATCGGACCATCTTAGTATCAGGGAGGCATGCTGAAACATTGAGCGAGTGTATGTGTGTGTTTTTAATGCATTAATAAATTATCGAAGCAATATTATGCTATGCCTGTTTTATTCTACATGTTGCTGAGGATGACAATTCTGGAGGTGCAATAAACATTGATATCCTATGGAAAATACATTGTGCTGTTTATTCGGGATCCTGGCAGTAGAAATACCGACAAAGGAATCCTGACATTGCTCAGAATGCAGGTGCTGGCAACCCAGTTAGGGACACAATCCCAGCAACAGAATCCCGTCCGCCGGTATCTCGATCGGACAGGTACGCCAAGGCTAGGGGGGGGGGTTTAGGTTTTGGCTATGGGGGGGTTATTATTAGACTGCAGGAAGGGGGGATTAGGTTTTGGCTGTGGGGAGGGTGGTTAGGCACCCCGGGGAGGGTTAGGTTTAGGCTGCAGGAAGGGGAGAAGGGTTAGGTTTAGGCTGCGGGAAGGGAGGGTTAGGGAAGCGTTGGGAAAGGTAAGTATACTTATCTCCCCCCTGTTGGGATTCTCAAAATTGGGATGCTGCGGTCGGTATTTTCACCTCCGGGATCCCAAGCACTATCATATCAAAACCCAATCCATTTAATCTGTATGGAATCTATTCTATGCTGTTTTATCCTTTTTATTTAAGGAAATTTATAAGGAAACCTTAATACCTGAGGGGTATTAGGTGTGTGTCCTCTAGATGATTTGGTTCTGGCAGGCCTTCATACACTATCACTGAGAGCTGAGTGTGTCCACCTGTGGTTTAATATGAATGTACAAAATAAAAACAGTCTGCACTATGATTTTATCCCTTTCTTTTTGAGGAACATACAATAGGAACGACAGAGAGCGCCATTAACCAGAGAACTTTTCTTTTGGACCTAAGTCTTTATGAGCCATGCTTTCCAAGTCAACAGAATTGTAAATTAAACTTTGAAGTTAGCAGCATGTTCACAGCTGTTATGTTTTGCCACATTTGTTGTTGTAACAATTAAAGAAGATTTATAATATACCACAGTCACAGTAAAAAGCAATATTGCTCTTCCACAATAAAAGTAAAGATTTTTTTAAATTACAGTAGTAAAAAGTAAAACGATATAAGATTTAAATAAAATCAAATATTATTTGGAAGCATATTTCAGAAAAAAAGCTTTCAAATAAAATAACACATTTAAGCGTATATTTACTAATGTGCGCGGGTTTGTAGAAGTAGAGATGTTACCCATTTCAACCAATCAGTTCTACTTATCATTTATCTAGCACCTTCTAGAGGATAATAGCTAGAATCTGATTGGCTGCTATGGCCAACATCCCCTCTTTTATAAACCCGCACCTTAGTAAATATACCACTTATATTGCAGGCAGTATTCACTTGCAATTACAATGAATTGTATCATTATATTTTTAAAAGCTGTAAATGTTTTTGTGTCTAAAATAGACCTTAATAGTACAGAAAACTTTTAATAACTTGCTACTATTTTATACTACTTTAAATAATTCCTGTATTTAGCATACAAAAAGTCTCAAGCTGGGTACACACTAGACGATGTGTGTACCCAGCAATATCGGCAGTGATGGGACCTAGCGGGGGTCTCGGCATCGGCAAGTGCATACACAGTTGTCAATGCCTGCAGAGACAGAGCAACGGCGGAAGCCATGCTGCATTCGATGACGACACGAGGGAGCATGCATCGTCGGCGACACAGTGCGTACACACTGGACGATTTGAATGATGTATCTTTCTGATCCTTCTGAGTCGGGCTCATCATTCAAATTATCATCTAGTGTGTACTCAGCATTACTTTGATGTGACAAATTCACTAAGGCTTCTGTAATGCCTAGTAAATAAGTACAAGCTTGTCTGTTGCTGGATTATTATTTTTTGTATAAGGGAGGGACACATCCACCCTTTGTTGGTAACAACAAAGATTTATATGTTTCAGATTGTAACGTACACTGGTTTAAGCTTATAGCCTGATAGTCTACATTTTAGAAATATAGAAAATCTTTTGTTTCCTGTCCTGTGTGTTGGTTACTAAAATGGTCCCTGTATTGTATACCTGGTACTAGAAAGCTCCCTGTTTATCTGTCACTAGAATGTTCCATGTATAATATCAGTCAACGGACTGTTCTCTGTATTGTAATGCTCCTTGTATTGTATAGAGGTCACTGTAATGTACTCTGTAATGTATTGAGGTCACTAGACTAGTCCATGCTTTGTCAGATGGGGCGGGTGCATTTTCTATTTAGTTATAGTTATTTGATATAACAATTTTTCTTATATTATAAAATCCCACTACAAACTGACATACAATGCACATCCCCCACTGTCACCTGTGTTCTATCTCACATGTCTAGGTTCCAAGTTTGTATCGTACCCGGAGCTTGGGCCATAGGGCAGGACTGGCTATGGCTAGAATGAATGAAGCAAAGTGACTGAATGATAGTTCTCCTCATAAAGTTAACCAATAACGATTTGTAGGAAAGAAGAGCAAATGAGGAGATTGTATGTAGGAGGCTTAGAAGCAGACTGGAATAAGTACAGGTATAGCTGTAGGGTGCAGACTGCCCACTGGTGTTGGTGGAAGAGTTGATTACAGCAGAAGCAGTTTCTTATTTCCAGCTGAAGAATAGGGAGCACTGATACAGGCTGTACCACAGAATAGGAGCTCAGGAACTGTAAACTGCTTCCCCCACAGCGAACCAGGAATCCTAGGAGATTTTTTAAGTGACAAGGTATAGGTGGCAAGGTACAGTTTAAATAGGGAGCTCCAGCAGTGGGTTTGATGCGTGAGTCATGTGCAGTGTTGGAATGCTGTGTATGGCTGGAATTATTCAGCCTGACCTTAGGCCAAATGGTGGTGTCCTTGCTGCAGGCGAATCCTGACATGACTGGCAAGCTGATATGCGCAAGCTGTGAATTGGTAGCGCTGAGTAGGGTAATGCAGAAACAATATCTGACACAAGTTAAAGTATACATTAAAGAAAGCAGCCAGTAAAAGCAGTTTTAGAAATGTTAACTAGCATCTACGGAAAAAGTTGATTTTCTTCTTAATTATGCTATTATACTTAACACAAGTGAAAAAGAGATCCTGGGAGAGAAGAGACAGTGTTCAAAATTAAATAGCCGCAACTCACAGCTCCTGTATTAATTCATCCCCTTGTAAAAGAGTGAATGAGGCTTGGTAATTGTAAACTATTGTAGAAAGACAGAAGGCATTTTATATGCCTGGCAGGATTTAAACTGCTAGGCTTGTGTCAGAATAAACGTAGGAGCAAGGGTTAAAAATGTAATAGCTCTCCACTTTTTATTGCCTATTTTGTGTAGTCTTATTACAGTTAAGATGCAGAGTTTTGCTTAGTTGTTGGTTTATAATAATGATTTCTTGTTTGGAAAGTCACTTGCCTTTTTGGAAGTTACTACCCCCCCATTATGATTGTCTACTTTATTGTTTTGTAGGAAAGAACTGAATCCATTACTGTCTTGCTGCAGGTCTTGAGGTGCCCCTTCCACTAATACACAGATTTAGGCTGGTATACTATTACATGCGGTGATTTACCACATGGTAATAATGGTCTTTTTAGCCTGATAATACTGGGCTGCCCAATTACAGCCCATTTTTATTGTGCAATAAAAACACATGGGAACTGTTATAAGTTTGCGGACCCATGAGTTACCATCCAAAAATGGTTCTCCTGGAGCTAGTTATCGGGGATTCTGCTTTGTGTGCCTGAGACACATGAAGCCAAATCCGTGATAAGTGCCAGGCTTCAGGCCTAATAGGATAACCCCAGGGGAATCCATTAGCTGCAGTAATTCACCACAGCTAACAGGATATCGTCCCTAAGCTAATTCTTCCCTAAAGGAGTCGGTACACCGCCGGTTGTGTGTCACTGGCAAGGCAGTTTGGATACCTTGGGGAGTATTCAATTGTTTGAATAGTCAGTTGGGTTTCTGTTTTTTCTTATCTAATAGACAAGAAAAAACAGACACCCAACTGACTTTTCAAACAATGGAATTCCACCCCTTGAGTTTTTTGTGATGCACTGGCAGTTGGCCCCAGTCTACCCCTTTTGTTGGTTCATTTAGGTAAGATTTAGGTAAGATGGCGATACTTTATTTAGGGACGTTCTTTCTTTGCCACTGTACCTTTTTTCCATTTTCCAATAAATAATTAAATAAAACTGACCAGTTTCCCTGCCAATACGTCATGTGTTTTTATATTACTGAATTTTTCCCTCTAGTCAGCTGGTGAAGATTTGTTGGCTGACATCAGCCAATAGAAAGTTTGTTATATTAGGTGGTTTTCTACACTGATGTCAGAAGATTTAAATAAGGTATTAGACTTATTTTTTCAGTACAACGTAATTAAGAAAAACATTTAAGGCAAATTTGAAACATATTTTTATGGTAAAGGACATACAGTAATTATACAACAATGCCTAGGATGATGTATAGCATATCAGCATACAGTTATCCATAAAATCCTCAGTATTGGGAATTTCTAAGTTATCATTGGAAACAGAGCTCATGTTGTGGTTTGTATGGTGGCAAGGAAGACATTTAAGTCCAACAAAGACTAGACGGCAGAAGCTTCTGTAAATTATATGAGGTGTTTATTATAGCTGAAATTACAATACTGTTTCCCATTGAGTTTTGTATATGAGTATATCTTTCATATATATATTACTATTAACAAATGGTTTTTAATAGTGTTTACATTGGTGAAACTCAAGGGCCTTTTATACTATTGAGGTAAAAACAAATTGTATCAACATTTCATTTTATACCCATCATCATGGGGAAGCCACATTTTGTCAAAAGACTGCCACGTTACCTTTAGTAATGTCTTTCAATCCTATAAATGCCAGATGCACACAGGAGTTCAATGGGAAATCTACTGTATATCCTGCCCTAGAATAATTGGCAAGTCATGAGACCTAGGTTGTTTATTTCAGCTGCAGTGGCCAATCTGTTTTGCTCTGTGGTGCAGATGTCTCACAACTCCGAGGATTTTAGTTTTCCCTTAATATGTTCCATCTGCTCCCAGTACTAACATGGACCTGTCATGAGATAAAGTTATAACAATAAAATGTTATTGTGCACATAAACTGTCTTTTTCTGGTTTTACTTACCACGGCTATAAAGATATTAAACCTGTTTGTCATTTCCCACTTTTATTGCCTTACATCATGGGACCTAAATTGACTAATTCAGAAAATCTTGCCATTGAACCACACAAAACATCCTGTTATAAAAACTGAAAAGTTTTTTTTTCCTAAATGAATTACAGATAAAAAAAAAAGACAATGATTGAATACATTAGTATTCCTTTTGTTAGGATTCACCAAAATAAATTATTGCGCTACCCGACACTTCTTCAGTACAGTAGTCACATACAGTAACTAAGTGATATTGTGTGTACAATTATAGTGTTTCCATTCATTTCAAAATTAATATAACTGTCTGTAGAAGTCCCACATTTGGGTAATCAACCTCCAAACAGTAATATGAAGGAATAGTTACAAGAAAAAGCAACAAATCATGTAAGAAAAATATACATCCTTGGGTGTCACATGATCCAGCTGCTGTACACTGTGTACTCTCATGGGAGGGGAAGAAATGCGTACAGTATGGTCTGTGGTTTATATATATATATATATATATATATATATGGCGATATCTATGAATGCATATCATAAACCTTCCTCAGACGGCCATGCTATTCCCTTTATTAATAACTGAATATAAAAATGTTGTTGCTGGAAACAGACAAAGTTTTGTAGAGTGGTGTAAGAAATATTGTAGACATAGGGGCAATTCACTTAGCCGCAATAATTTACCATGATCCTGACATTTTGCGGACTATGCCTACACATTACCGCGAAAAGCAGGTTTGCACGCTCCTGCGATTCAACCTATCCTATTACAAATTTGTGAACATAGGATATTTGCGATTATTCTTTGATGCCATCAAACCAGAGAAAAGTGTTGGAGGAAATGGGGAAATCTGCCTGTACCCACCAAACACTCAATCTAAGATTGGAATACAGTATAGAAGTCTATTAGTGGTCATAATATAAAGATGCGGGGTACTTAAATTGGGTCAAATGGCTGTTTATATGCATTTTTCAAAAATGATAGAAAGCAAGTGCTTTTCAGCAAAAAAAAGTGCTCAAATTAAGATGTGGGTACATAAAATCAGTATAAATATATTTTTGGGTCATTTCAAGCCACTTTAAAAAACTTAAATAAAAACAACTGATTACTCCCACCTGCAAGTCTAAAAACACATGTCCCATTCATAGAGCACCCTGATATACCTGTCCTATACCTTGTACACCAATTTCCATTACTTTGCTTTTTTTTAAATCTAAAAACAACACGTCATTATTGGGCAATTAAAAATAATAAAAAACTTCTAAGTGCCTTATTAGTCTTCCATGGCTTCTGAACCAAATCCTGAAAGTTGTAACCTTCAGTTTTTACTGTGAAAATATGTTATCGCAGCTAATTGAATTCCCCTCACCCCCCCAACTCCCCATAGTCCTATGTTAGCCCTGTACACTGTCTACTGCAAGGATGAACAGCAGGCAGCCCTCAATATCTTTACCCAGCTCCTTCATTACCTTCAGATTTGTTTGTTTTACAGTAGATTGCAACATTTGTTTAAATTGCCAGCTAATATGTTGTTACAGATAGCATTCTATTTCTGTGATTAAATATATTGTCTTTTCAATATAGTAAAAATGTCAGCATTTACAATATCAACATTCATAATGTTGACATCACAATGGCTACAGTTATGAAGTCATCATTGTTAAAATAAAAATAAAAATGTAACCTCATTGTGTTATTTATTTAACTGTACAGGGTCCATTTTCTGTGACAAAAAGGGACATTTTTGTCATTGCCATTTACCATTATTTTATCACTGTGAGCAGCAGTCGGCTGCCATGGACAATCAATATTATTTTTATTACACCTTACAGTTTATTTGTAGAGCACCTAATATCTATCTACTATCAAGGGAAGAAGTACCATGTTTGCTGGTGGGACACAGCTGTTAAACAGTCCTCAGTTGTGAGGGATTTTCTTAGCCAAAGCTCCACACACAGTGCTGTAATTTGTAAAGTGCCAATAACTACCTTTCCTACTCAACGATCATTCTTGCTTAATGTTTACGTAATTTACTAAACAGCAGTGTACAAGCAATGGCAAAGCTGTGAAACAAATTTAATTGCAATGGTGTTCAGTGATGTGCGATGCTCTCTAAGGAAGGAGTACCGCAATGTTCCTGTAACTAAAATGTGATCTATGCTGTCCAGTCAAAACAAAGCATATAAGAGAGACCTTAAATATGCACCTAGCCCCAGTGCTAGTCCTGGATTAATAGCATTAACACTTTTAAAACATTAAAGAAATAATAATTTTAAAAAAATGGGCAACATGACTCTATTGCATATTCCTTTATCTACACCTGTGATATCTGGCTAGGATTTTCATGGTAGCACGAAAGCTATGGCTTCTACTTTGTTAACAGACTAGTGCTATTCTCAACCCTTGGAAGGGGATGCAGTCATAAGGACGAGATTCACAATGATGACAATTAGGGTTAGGGTTAGGCACCAGGGAGAGGTTAGGAGTAGGTAATAGAGTTAATGATATAGAGACAGTACTCACTAGAGCACTGCCACATAAGATGACTCCACAGGAACCGCTCCTCATGTGACAGCTGGAATGTGGAAGCCACCACTGAAGATACTGTTGCTGTTGGGACCAAGTTAGACATCACTTGACCAACAGGAATAGTTTGTCAACATTCTATGATGTATACAATTCAGCAGTGTTGATACTTTGAAAGTCAATATGGACAATGTCAACATGCTTCACATCTAAATTTTAACCATGTTGACATTCTCATGTCAACATGAATTTTGACATGCTGAATGTGGACTTAGTATGCCATACCCCTTAAGAATGTGGCTGCTTCACGGTTTTAAAAAAGCAGTTACTGTAGCAAGTGGTTGAATGTTATCATGAAACTTTATCTGCTGTAGAAGATCTAAACACATTGTATCCAAGATAGAATAAATATAAAACATTTTACAGAAGTCAAAGCATATCTTAAACAAGTTTCATAATGCAGGCTCCTTTATAAGGCCTTGAAAATCATATCCTATAATATAAAGCATAGACTTGGAAACAGGGGTCATTAAGAGTTGGATGATTAGCTATTTGTTTTTTGTTTAAGATTTGCATTTGTGTACTGCGCATGAACTCCAAAAATGCATATGTCTACAGCAGGGCTGGCCAAACCGGTCCTCGAGATCTACCAACAGTTCATGTTTTCCAGGCCTCCTGGAGATCTGTAGAATTGTCAGCTAGGAATGAATGCAGCAAATCTTAATTAGTAATGACTACACCTGTGCACCAGCTAGGTGGTCTGGAAAATGTGAACTGTTGGTAGATCTCGAGGACCGGTTTGGCCAGCCCTGGTCTACAGTGTATGTCCTTATATGCAGTTTGTATACCATGAACTACTGTAGGGTTTACTTACATCTGTATAAGTGTAATAGGAAGGAAGAGGGGGCAGATATGCTTAGGCAGAGTACAATTAGTATGTGTTCATATAGGGGGTCATTCCAAGTTGATCGCTCGCTAGCTGTTTTTAGCAGCCATGCAAACGCTATGCCGCCTCCCACTGGGAGTGTATTTTAGCTTAGCAGACAAACGAAAGGATCACAGAGTGGTTACAAAATAATTTTGTGCAGTTTCAGAGTAGCTTCAGACCTACTCAGTGCTTGCGATGACTTCAGACTGTTCAGTTCCTGTTTTGACGTCACGAACACGCCATGTGTTTGCCCAGCCACACCTGCGTTTTTCCTGGCACGCCTGCGTTTTTTCAAACACTCCCTGAAAATGGTCAGTTGACACCCAGAAACGCCCACTTCCTGTCAATCACTCTGCGGCCAGCAGTGCGACTGAAAAGCTTTGCTAGACCTTGTGTGAAACTACATCAGCCGTTGTGAAAGTACGTCGCGCGTGCACATTGCGCCACATACGCATGCGTAGAAGTGCATTTTTTTTGCATCATCGCTGCACAGCAAACATTTTCTGCTAGCGATCAACTCGGAATGACCCCCATAGTTACAAGCCAATTAGACAAGCATTCATCCACAGATATGCCTCTCGGGAAGAGAATTTCTTTAGCTGTAGGTCTGTTGCAATGCTATCCAATGATGACTATCATATTCTAGCAACTTCTCATTGGCTAAATGGCTAAATAGTATTGACGCCTTCATCTTTAAGCATTAGCATCGTGGTTATATTTTATCAGGTCTGGGTTCATCTATTCAAATTATTTAATTGACGTTTTTACTGCAGAAAAGAGGATTCTCATTTGAAATTTCAAAATGTAAAAAATGTAAAAAAAAAAAAAAAGAACTGAGGGAGGAAGTAGTACGTGAGCGACTAAACAAAATTAAGATTAATAAATCACCGGGTCCAGATGGACTTCACCCAAGGGTTCTTATGGAGTTTCACTCAGAACGAGCAAGGCCTCTGTATTTGATTTTTTCCATTAAAACAGGCATGATACCAAAGGACTGGCATATAGCAGAGGTAATGCCTATATTTAAAAAGGGAAGGTAAACTGATCACGATAATTATAGACTGATTAGTTTAACATCAGTGGTGGGGAAAATTTTGGAGGGAAAAATTAAAGGATATCATACAGGAGTATTTGGATACCTCCAATGTCATTACTAGGAACCAGCATGGTTTTGTGAGGGACAGGTCATGCCAAACTAACTTAATTAGCTTCTAAGAAAAAGTGAGCGATAATCTTGACCGGAGCAATGCAGTAGATGTGGTCTATTTAGATTTTGCAAATGTCTTCGATACAGTGCCTCAAAAGAGGCTGATTTTCAAACTAAAAGAGCTCGGCATAGGAAACACCATTTTTGAATGGCTGGATAATAGGGAACAGCAAGTTATGGTTAATGGGATGTTCTCCAGCTGGGCCACTGTATTCAGTGGAATACCGCAAGGGCCTGTACTCGGGCCTCTACTGTTCAATATACACTGCTCAAAAAAATAAAGGGAACACTAAAATAACACATCCTAGATCTGAATGAATGAAATATTCTTATTCTTTACATAGTTGAATGTGCTGACAACAAAATCACACAAAATTTTTCAATGGAAATCAAATTTATTAACCCATGGAGGTCTGGATTTGGAGTCACACTCAAAATGAAAGTGGAAAAACATGCTACAGGCTGATCCAACTTTGATGTAATGTCCTTAAAACAAGTCAAAATGAGGCTCAGTAGTGTGTGTGGCCTCCACGTGCCTGTATGACTTCCCTACAACGCCTGGGTATGCTCCTGATGAGGTGGCGGATGGTCTCCTGAGGGATCTCCTCCCAGACCTGGACTAAAGCATCCGCCAACTCCTGGACAGTCTGTTGGTGGATGGAGCGAGACATGATGTCCCAGATGTGCTCAATTGGATTCAGGTCTGGGGAACGGGCGGGCCAGTCCATAGCATCAATGCCTTTGTCTTGCAGGAACTGCTGACACACTCCAGCCACATGAGGTCTAGCATTGTCTTGCATTAGGAGGAACCCAGGGCCAATCGCACCAGCATATGGTCTCAAAAGGGGTCTGAGGATCTCATCTCGGTACCTAATGGCAGTCAGGCTACCTCTGGAAAGCACATGGAGGGCTGTGCAGCTCCCCAAAGAAATGCCACCCCACACCATTACTGACCCACTGCCAAACTGGTCATGCTGGACGATGTTGCAGGCAGCAGAACGTTCTCCTTGGCGTCTCCAGAATCTGTCACATCTGTCACATGTGCTCAGTGAGACCTGCTTTCATCTGTGAAGAGCACAGGGTGCCAATGGCGAATTTGCCAATCTTGGTGTTCTCTGGCAAATGCCAAACATCCTGCACAGTGTTGGGCTGTAAGCACAACCCCCACCTGTGGACTTCGGGCCCTCATACCACCCTCATGGAGTCTGTTTCTAATCATTTGAGTAGACACATGCACATTTGTGGCTTGCTGGAGGTAATTTTGCAGGGCTCTGACAGTGCTCCTCCTGTTCCTCCTTGCACAAAGGCGGAGGTAGCGGTCCTGCTGCTGGGTTGTTGCCCTCCTACGGCCTCCTCCACATCTCCTGATGTACTGGCCTGTCTCCTGGTAGCGCCTCCATGCTCTGGACACTACGCTGACAGACATGGTAAACCTTCTTGCCACAGCTCGCATTGATGTGCCATCCTGGATGAGCTGCACTACCTGAGCCACTTGTGTGGGTTGTAGACTCCGTCTTATGCTACCACTAGAGTGAAAGCACCACCAGCTTTCAAAAGTGACCAAAACATCAGCCAGAAAGCATAGGAGCTGAGAAGTGGTCTGTGGTCACCACCTGCAGAACAACTCCTTTATTGGGGTGTATTGCTAATTGCCTATAATTTCCACCTGTTGTCTATTCCATTTGTACAACAGCATGTGAAATTGATTGTCATTCAGTGTTGCTTCCTAAGTGGACAGTTTGATTTCACAGAAGTGTGATTGACTTGGAGTTACATTGTGTTGTTTAAGTGTTCCCTTTATTTTTTTGAGCAGTGTATTTATTAATGACCTAGGAATAGTCCTGGAAAGCATGGTATCAGTTTTTGCAGATGATACTAAACTATGTTGTAGGGTAATTAACTCAGAGTCAGGATTCAGAGTCCCTACAGAATTACCTATTTAAACTGGAACTTTGGGCATCTAAATGGAGAATGAGATTTAATATAGATAAATGTAAAGTCATGCACCTTGGAACTAAAAATAACTAGTGATGTGCACCGGACATTTTTTGGGTTTTGTGTTTTGGTTTTGGATTCGGTTCCGCAGCCGTGTTTTGGATTCGGACGCGTTTTGGCAAAACCTCCCTGAAAATTTTTTGTCGGATTCGGGTGTGTTTTGGATTCGTGTGTTTTTTTACAAAAACCCCTCAAAAACAGCTTAAATCATAGAATTTGGGGGTCATTTTGATCCCATAGTATTATTAACCCCAATAACCATAATTTACACTCATTTTCAGTCTATTCTGAACACCTCACACCTCACAATATTATTTTTAGTCCTAAAATTTGCACAGAGGTCGCTGGATGGCTAAGCTAAGCGACACAAGTGGGCGACACAAACACCTGGCCCATCTAGGAGTGGCACTGCAGTGTCAGGCAGGATGGCACTTCAAAAAAAATAGTCCCCAAACAGCACATGATGCAAAGAAAAATGAAAGAAAAAAAGAGGTGCAAGATGGAATTGTCCTTGGGCCCTCCCACTCACCCTTATGTTGTATAAACAGGACATGCACACTTTAACGAACCCATCATTTCAGCGACAGGGTCTGCCACATGACTGTGACTGAAATGACTGGTTGGTTTGAGCCCCCACCAAAAAAAGAAGCAATCAATCTCTCCTTGCACAAACTGGCTCTACAGAGGCAAGATGTCCACCTCCTCCTCATCGTCCGATTCCTCACCCCTTTCACTGTGTACATCCCCCTCCTCACAGATTATTAATTCGTCCCCACTGGAATCCACCATCTCAGGTCCCTGTGTACTTTCTGGAGGCAATTGCTGCTGGTGAATGTCTCCACGGAGGAATTGATTATAATTCATTTTGATGAACAGTATCTTCTCCACATTTTCTGGAAGTAACCTTGTACGCCGATTGCTGACAAGGTGAGCGGCTGTACTAAACACTCTTTCGGAGTACACACTGGAGGGAGGGCAACTTAGGTAGAATAAAGCCAGTTTGTGCAAGGGCCTCCAAATTGCCTCTTTTTCCTGCCAGTATACGTACGGACTGTCTGACGTGCCTACTTGGATGCGGTCACTCATATAATCCTCCACCATTCTTTCAATGGTGAGAGAATCATATGCAGTGACAGTAGACGACATGTCAGTAATCGTTGGCAGGTCCTTCAGTCAGGGCCGTCTTTTCGTATGGGCTCAATGGGCACTTGCCCAAGGGCCCCAGGAGTATAAGGGCCATAGGCTGATAGCTGAGGGTCCCCTCTTTCCAGGGGTACCAGGTTTTTGAAAATCGGCCCTAGGGAACCGGAGATATCTGACTTCAAGGCAGTGGTCCCCATCCAAGACTATTAAGTGCTCTTCCCAGCCAGATCTCGCTGCCTCTGTCTGACTTACAGTTTTTCTGAGGGTATAGGCCAAAAGGTGGTTGTCTCCTCTTTCGGTGGACATTGGCAGCTTGTCTCTACTATGCCCAGAACCAGAGATATCGGCCTTCCAGCAGCCAGTTTACCTGCTCCAGCTCCACACGTCTAATATGCTGTTTTATATATTCATTGGTAGATTGCTCTGCCTCCTGAACTCTGATCCCCAAGTCCCCAGTACCTCCTGACAGGTGAGACTCTCTAATTTTTTTATCACATTTAAAGCTAAGAAATTTTTTCCAGGAACTTGAGATACTGTATCTGCAGTCAAGCAAGCTGCCCTCTCACCAGAAAATGAAGAATATTAAGCCCACTCCACTACCGACCCCTCCCCTACCTATATTAAACACCCCATACCACCCTGGAAGTCATGTACCGAGGCCCCTTCATTCAGCCCAATGTCCCCTTCTACAGTTTAGTGTTCTCCCTCCCACTCCATCTGTGCAGTAAAGGAGTAATTAGCAGAAATTACTGCTCCAGGTCCTACATGCTGAGTGGAAGTAAGAACACCCCCTACCGCCAGAGTAACATCAAAGCTGCCGCTGATAGCACCCCCCCCGCACCCCTACCGCTGAAGGATGGGTAAGGGCCCCAGTGCATTGCTGTGCCCAGGGGCCCACATTGCTGTTAAGACGGCCCTGCCTTCAGTCCGGACCAGATGTCAGCACTCGCTCCAGACTGCCCTGCATCACCGCCAGCGGGTGGGCTCGGAATTCTTAGCCTTTTCCTCGCACCCCCAGTTGCGGGAGAATGTGAAGGAGGAGATGTTGATGGGTCACGTTCCGCTTGACATGACAATTTTCTCACCAGCAGGTCTTTGAACCTCTGCAGACTTGTGTCTGCCGGAAAGAGAGATACAACGTAGGTTTTACATCTAGGATCGAGCAAGGTGGCCAAAATGTAGTACTCTGATTTCAACAGATTGACCACCCGTGAATCCTGGTTAAGCGAATTAAGGGCTCCATCCACAAGTCCCACATGCCTAGCGGAATCACTCTGTTTTAGCTCCTCCTTCAATGTCTCCAGCTTCTTCTGCAAAAGCCTGATGAGGGGAATGACCTGACTCAGGCTGGCAGTGTCTGAACTGACTTCACGTGTGGCAAGTTCAAAGGGTTGCAGAACCTTGCACAACGTTGAAATCATTCTCCACTGTGCTTGAGTCAGGTGCATTCCCCCTCCTTTGCCTATATCATGGGCAGATGTATAGGCTTGAATGGCCTTTTGCTGCTCCTCCATCCTCTGAAGCATATAGAGGGTTGAATTCCACCTCGTTACCACCTCTTGCTTCAGATGATGGCAGGGCAGGTTCAGGAATGTTTGGTGGTGCTCCAGTCTTCGGCACGCGGTGGCTGAATGCTGAAAGTGGCCCGCAATTCTTCGGGCCACCGACAGCATCTCTTGCACGCCCCTGTCATTTTTTAAAATAATTCTGCACCACCAAATTCAATGTATGTGCAAAACATGGGACGTGCAAGAATTTGCCCAGATGTAATGCACGCACAATATTGGTGGCGGTGTCCTATGTCACAAATCCCCAGGAGAGTCCAATTAGGGTAAGCCATTCTGCGATGATGTTCCTCAGTTTCCGTAAGAGGTTGTCAGCTGTGTGCCTCTTCTGGAAAGCGGTGATACAAAGCGTAGCCTGCCTAGGAACGAGTTGGCGTTTGCAAGATGCTGCTACTGGTGCCGCCGCTGCTGTTCTTGCTGCGGGAGGCAATACATCTACCCAGTGGGCTGTCACAGTCATATAGTCCTGAGTCTGCCCTGCTCCACTTGTCCACATGTCCGTGGTTAAGTGGACATTGGGTACAACTGCATTTTTTAGGACACTGGTGAGTCTTTTTCTGAGGTCTGTGTACATTTTCGGTATCGCCTGCCTAGAGAAATGGAACCTAGATGGTATTTGGTACCGGGGACACAGTACCTCAATCAAGTCTCTAGTTGCCTCTGAATTAACGATGGATACCGGAACCATGTTTCTCACCGCCCAGGCTGCCAAGGCCTGAGTTATCCGCTTTGCAGCAGGATGACTGCTGTGATATTTCATCTTCCTCGCAAAGGACTGTTGGACAGTCAATTGCTTACTGGAAGTAGTACAAGTGGTCTTTCGACTTCCCCTCTGGGCTGATGATCGACTCCCAGCAACAACAACAGCAGCACCAGCAGCAGTAGGCGTTACACTCAAGGATGCATCGGAGGAATCCCGGCAGGAGAGGACTCGTTAGACTTGCCAGTGACATGGCCTGCAGGACTATTGGCTTTCCTGTGTAAGGAGGAAATTGACACTGAGGGAGTTGGTGGTGTGGTTTGCAGGAGCTTGGTTACAAGAGGAAGGGATTTAGTTGTCAGTGGACTCCTTCTGCTGTCACCCAAAGTTTTTGAACTTGTCACTGACTTCTGATTAATGCGGTCCAGGTGACGTATAAGGGAGGATGTTCCTAGGTGGTTAACGTCCTTACCCCTACTTATTACAGCTTGACAAAGGCAACACACGGCTTGACACCTGTTGTCCGCATTTCTGTTGAAATAATTCCACACCGAAGAGCTGATTTTTTTTGTATTTTGACCAGGCATGTCAATGGCCATATTCGTCCCACGGACAACAGGTGTCTCCACGGGTGCCTGACTTAAACAAACCACCTCAGCATCAGAATCCTCCTTGTCAATTTCCTCCCCAGCACCAGCAACACCCATATCCTCATCCTGGTGTACTTCAACAGTGACATCTTCAATTTGACTATCAGGAACTGGACTGCAGATGCTCCTTCCAGCACTTGCAGGGGGCGTGCAAATGGTGGAAGGCGCAAGCTCTTCCCGTCCAGTGTTGGGAAGGTCAGGCATCGCAACCGACACAATTGGATTCTCCTTGTGGATTTGTGATTTAGAAGAACGCACAGTTCTTTGCTGTGCTTTTGCCAGCTTAAGTCTTTTCATTTTTCTAGCGAGAGGATGAGTGCTTCCATCCTCATGTAAATCTGAACCACTAGCCATGAACATAGGCCAGGGCCTCAGCCGTTCCTTGCCACTCCGTGTCGTAAATTGCATATTGGCAAGTTTACGCTTCTCATCAGACGCTTTCAATTTTGTTTTTTGGGTCATTTTACTGAACTTTTGTTTTTTGGATTTTACATGCTCTCTACTATGACATTGGGCATCAGCCTTGACAGACGACGTTGATGGCATTTCATCGTCTCGGCCATGACTAGTGGCAGCAGCTTCAGCACGAGGTGGAAGTGGATCTTGATCTTTCCCTGTTTTAACCTCCACATTTTTGTTCTCCATTTTTTAATGTGTGGAATTATATGCCAGTATCAATAGCAATGGCCTACTACTATATATACTGTGCACAACTGAAATGCACCACAGGTATGGATGGATAGTATACTTGACGACACAGAGGTAGGTACAGCAGTGGCCTACTGTACCGTAATGCTATATGTTATATACTGGTGGTCAGCCAACTGTGCAAAACTGAAATGCACCATAGGTATGGATGAATAGTATACTTGACGACACAGAGGTAGGTACAGCAGTGGCCTACTGTACCGTAATGCTATATATTATATACTGGAGGTCAGCAAACTGTGCAAAACTGAAATGCACCACAGGTGTGGATGGATAATATACTTGACGACACAGAGCTAGGTACAGCAGTGGCCTACTGTACCGTAATGCTATATATTATATACTGGTGGTCAGCAAACTGTGCAAAACTGAAATGCACCACAGGTATGGATGGATAGTATACTTGACGACACAGAGGTAGGTACAGCAGTGGCCTACTGTACCGTAATGCTATATATTATATACTGGTGGTCAGCAAACTAGGCAAAACTGAAATGCACCACAGGTATGGATGGATAGTATACTTGACGACACAGAGGTAGGTACAGCAGTGGCCTACTGTGCCGTACTACTATATATTATATACTGTTGGTCAGCAAACTGTGCAAAACTGAAATGCACCACAGGTATGGATGGATAGTATACTTGACGACACAGAGGTAGGTACAGCAGTGGCCTACTGTACCGTACTGCTATATATTATATACTGGTGGTCAGCAAACTGTGCAAAACTGAAATGCACCACAGGTATGGATGGATAGTATACTTGACGACACAGAGGTAGGTACAGCAGTGGCCTACAGTACCGTAATGCTATATATTATATACTGGTGGTCAGCAAACTGTGCAAAACTGAAATGCACCACAGGTATGGATGGATAGTATACTTGACGACACAGAGGTAGGTACAGCAGTGGCCTTCTGTACCGTACTCCTATATATTATATACTGGTGGTCAGCAAAATTATGCCCTGTACTCCTACTATATACTGTCTACAATGCAGCACAGATATGGAGTGTTTTCAGGCATACAACGTATACTGGTGGTCACTGGTCAGCAAAACTCTACACTGTACTCCTCCTATATAATATTATACTGGTGGTCCCCAGTCCCCACAATAAAGCAGCACACTGAGCACAGATTTGGAGTGTTTTTCAGGCAGACAACGTATACTGGTGGTCACTGTCAGCAAAACTCTGCACTGTACTCCTGCTATATAATACAGCTGCTCCCCAGTCCCCACAATTAAGCAGTGTGAGCACAGATATATGCAGCACACTGAGCACAGATAAGGAGCATTTTTTTCAGGCAGAGAACGGATAAAACTGGTGGTCACTGATCAGCAAAACTCTGCACTGTATATTAATATACAGCTGCTCCCCAGTCCCAACAATTAAGATATAAGCAAGCACAAATATTTGCATCAACAATGAATAAACGGAGAGGACGCCAGCCACGTCCTCTCCCTAACATTTCCAATGCACGAGTGAAAATGGCGGCGACGCGCGGCTGCTTATATAGAATCCGAATCTCGCGAGAATCCGACAGCGGGATGATGACGTTCGGGCGCGCTCGGGTTAACCGAGCCATACGGGAGATTCCGAGTATGCCTCGGACCCGTGTAAAAAGGGCGAAGTTCGGGGGGGTTCGGTTTCCGAGGAACCGAACCCGCTCATCACTAAAAATAACCAAGCATCTTACAAATTAAATGGAGAGATTTTAGGAGAAACTGATTTAGAAAAATATCTGGGGTGCACTTTAATAATAAATTTAACAACTGTCTACAATGTCATATTGCAGGAACAAAGGCAAATAAGGTTTTAGCCTGCATAAAACGGGGAATTGAGACAAGGGATGAAAGTGTAATCGTACCATTATATAAATCACTGGTACGGCCTCATCTTGAATATTGTGTAGAGTTTTGGGCCCCACAATATAAAAAAGATATCTTAGAGCTTTAAAGGGTTCAGGGACGAGCAACTAAATTGATAAGGGGGTTAGAGATGCTGGAATATGAGGAGAGGCTTACCAGGTTAAATATGTTCTCACTTGGAAAAAGGCGTGTAAGAGGAGACCTTATCAATATATATAAATACATAAAGGGACAATACATGGAGCTGTCAGGCAATTTGCTTATTAGGAGACCTATGCAAAAGACATGCGGACACTCTCTGAGGTTAGAAGAGAAAAAATGTAATACCCAACGAAGGAGAGTGTTCTTCACAATAAGGGCAGTAAGGATCTGGAATACCTTGCCAGAGAAGGTAGTAATGGCGGAACTCAGTAATTGAGTTTAAAAATGGGTTGGATAAATTTCTAACTGTTAAAGATATCCAGCGATATAACATTTAAAAAGGGTCTACTATGTTATTCCGGCTGTCGAGATCCCGGCGCCCAGCATACCGGCGACAGGATCCCGACCGCCGGCAGCGGGGTGAGCGTAAAAGAGCCCCTTGTGGGCTTACTATGCTCGCCATGCTGTTTATTCTCCCTCTAGGGGTGTCATGGCCCCCCCAAGAGGGAGAATAGTTGTCGGTATCCCAGCTGTCGGGATCCCGGTGCCAGTATGCTGAGCGCAGAGATACCGACAGCTGGCATATCAAATGCCTCCCTTTAAAAAGACTGTATTGAGTTACTACGGATAACCTTTGTTTACATTCATAACAGTATAGGATCAAAACAAAGGTTGAACTCGATGGACAACTTGTCTTTTTTCAACCTCACTAACTAGGTTACTTGTTATTTCATTCAACTTTTTAGATTATTTGTATTTTGTTTATATGCAGATTATGTTGACCAGGTGACTTTTACATGCATCTATTACTCCTATAATAGACTTAGGGGGGGTTATTAAGCTTTACTAGGAAACCAAAAAAGCACACTAATGGGCAAAACAATGTTGCACTGCAGGTGGGGCAGATATAACATGTGCAGAGAGAGTTATATTTGGGTGGGTTATATTGTTTCTGTGCAGGGCAGGGCCGGATTAAAGGACACATGGGCCTGGGGCTGAAAAAATTCAAGGGCTTATTGTGAGAATCGGGGAGTTGTGACAAGTGCTGTGTGGGTGTGGCCAGAGCCATATGGGCGTGTATACCGCCTACAATATCAGTCCCAATGTCTCCCTAATTCTGTAAAAATATAAAAATTGCATCATTTTTGAGAGAAATAGAAATATAATGTAAATAGTTTTTCTTTATGGCCAACTATGTGGCCAGCTGATGGCTGGTCATCATCATACTGCCATGATGATTGGCCTATTTTTATGTGGAGGCCTGGAGCTGGAGCTCCATCCGCCCCATTGTTAATCTGGCCCTGGTGCAGGGTAAATACTGGCTGCTTTATTTTTACACTGCAATTTAGATTTCAGTTTGAACACATCCCACCCAAATCTAATTCTCTCCGCACATGTTACATCTGCCGCACCCGCAGTGCACATGGTTTTGTCCATTAGTGTGCTTTTTTGGTTTGCTAACAAACCTGAATAAGGCCCTATATGTTCTCATTTGTATATTACACTTCATTACATTATCAAATGGTGTACAAATAAAAAAAGAGAACAATTTTAGCATGTACTACGACTCTGCACTTTCTCTGCACTATCATTGAGTGTAAATATACATACTGTTTTTAAGCTCTGACTGAAGAACGAAATATAAATACATTTTTTCTCTGTGTACATTTTGACAGCAGGTACATCCACCTCTACATGATACCCTTAATGTCTGTTTGATCCAGGATTATATGGAACAAACAAAGCTCAAAGAAATCATTGAGAAATATATTACCCATAAATCTCTCCTGAAAACTGCTTTGATAGTAATTTAAGATGCCCATACGTATGTGGGAAATTAATTAACCTAGGCTTAAGGTTTAAAAAGAAAAATAACTCCAACTCTGTTTTCGCACAGATGAATAAGCTTGATTAGCACAGACAATAGCCACGATAAGCTTGAAGACCTAAGAGTCAGGAAAAATTAAAACAATTCTAGGTGACAATTATGAATATGGTGGTTAGAGTAGTCAGCTACCGGCCTCTGCAGAATACTTCAAAAGCCTATCTGATGGTATCTGTCCACTGCCACATTCCCATCTTCTTTTAAAGGGATGCTGTTAGCATGCCGGCAGTTGGGATGTGACCGACACCGGAGTAACGACACCACTCGGAATCCTGACCACCGACATACCATAGGTACTGTAAGTATCAGGGTGACTGTTAGGGGTGACTGTCTTCATATAGCCATAAACTCTGCCACAGCATACTTCTCTCAGGAGCCGAAGATTTGAATGAAGCAGCTCTGTGTGCTGTTGCTAAACTACACCTAACAGGACTGCGCAGCTATGTCTACCTCTCCACACCACTCTCTCCTGCACCCAGTACATTTCCTACAGACCCCGTGCATAGGTGTACAGACTCCAGAGGAGTACACTGCTCTCAGCTTCCCTCACAACCATACAGGGGCTCACCATGTCAGCTCCATCGGGAAGGGATGGGACAGTGAGAGAAAGCATTGGAACTACCAATGTTTTTAACATTGGTAACAAAGCATTGTTTAGTCTTAAACACTAGTTCTGTAACTAATGTTAACCAATGTATCTATATATTTTTTAGCGTAAACTGGTTGTGTAAGTATATTACACAACCAGTTTACTAATAAACTACTGAAATCATCCAAATGTCTGCACATGGGTGTCATTCAAGTACGTGAGTGAGAAGGCTGAGGCTGGCATACTGGGAGTGGATGAGGAGGCTGATATGAGGGAGTGAGGAGGCTGGCAGGGGATAGATGGAGATTGGAATGACGAGAGTGGGAGAGGAGGCTTCTGGAGGGGAAAGCAGGAGGCTGAATGCTGCTGGAATGAGGGATGTGGGTGAGGAGGCTAAAGCTGGCATAAGATGAATCATTGAAGAGGCTTGTATGAGGGGTGAGGAGGCAGGCATGAGGAGGAATGGGAGAGGATTCGGGCAGGAAGGTAGAGGAGGAGGCTGAATGCTCCTGAAATGAGAGGAGTGAGTGATGAGGCTGAGCAAAAGGGAAGTGGGAGAGGAGGCTGCTATAGTGAGGGAAGTGAATGAGTAGGCTGAAGCGGGCATAAATAAGGGGAGTTGGTGAGGTGCCCAGCATGACAGGAGAGAAGGAGGCTGGTATGAGGGCAGTGGGAGATGTGCTGCAAGGTGAGCAGTGTGGGAGGAAATAATGTGCTGCAAGGGGGACATTATGTGTAGTGAGGGGGCAGTATGTAATGATGTAAGATGGGCAGTGAAGGGGCAGTATGTGCTTTGAGGTAGGCAGTGAAGGGGGCAGTATGTTACTATGTGAGGAGGGTCATTGTGAGCTGTGGGGGTGTTAGTGCTGGGAGGAGAGCAGTGAGTGCTGTAAGGTGGGCACTGAGAGGGCATTGTGTGTGTGTCCATGCCCCTTGTTGTAAGACTACACCAATTTTTTCAGGAGCATGTGCGCCGATGGCAAAGCAAACTCCCCTCTCATCCTGTCATGGTGCCCCCCACCCTGTTATTTTGTTCTAGATCCGCCCCTAAGTGAGTGGATGCCACTGTCACTGACCTAGGTTGGGGGTGTTGTGAACTCGGGGGTTCTCCCGATGGTAGGGGAGAGAAACCACAGTTGGGTCGGAACAGGGATGGCTTGATATAGGTCTTCCTCATACAGGACTCTGACAGAAAAGGTGGTGAAAATATTAGAGGACTTTATTGCAGGAAGAGGGCAACACAATGTCACATAACAGAAGGAGTGAATGGAGAAATGTCCAGGAAGTACTTGTGAGTGACGGTAAAAGATACTGGTGACTGAAGAACTTGAGAGCGGTGGTTAAAAGACACTGATTATTTGAAGAACTTGAGAGCGGTGGTTAAAGACACTGATGATTTGAAGAACTTGAGAGCGGTGGTTAAAGACACTGATGATTTGAAGAACTTGAGAGCGGTGGTTAAAGACACTGATGATTTGAAGAACTTGAGAGCCTTGGTTAAAGACACTGATGATTTGAAGAACTTGAGAGCAGTGGTTAAGACTCTGATAATTTGAAGAACTTGAGAGCGGTGGTTAAAGACACTGAGGACTTGTATAACTTGAGAGCAAGGGTTAAAGACACTGAGGACTTGTATAACTTGAGAGGGAGGGTTAAAGACACTGAAGACTTGTATAACTTGAGAGCGAGGGTTAAAGACACTGAGGACTTGTATAACTTGAGAGCAAGGGTTAAAGACACTGAGGACTTGTATAACTTGAGAGCGAGGGTTAAAGACACTGAAGACTTGTATAACTTGAGAGCGAGGGTTAAAGACACTGAAGACTTGTATACCTTGAGAGCGAGGGTTAAAGACACTGAGGACTTGTATAACTTGAGAGCGAGGGTTAAAGACACTGAGGACTTGTATAACTTGAGAGCGAGGGTTAAAGAAACCGAGGACTTGTATAACTTGAGAGCGAGGGTTAAAGACACTGAGGACTTGTATAACTTGAGAGCGAGGGTTAACCTGCAGCCCACGCTGACTCCAAGAAGCACTGGTGACTAGAGCGCAGTGGAACCCAGCAGCTGCTGGGAACACTGGAAGCTGTGCAACAACTGACACCTGGAAATGCCGGAGACACTGGGGTATGCTGCAGAGAGATCCGCCGAGGACAGAAGCGCTGGCATCCACTTCAGGGGAAAAGACGATACTCAGGCGCCGAGGCGCTGCCCGGCGTCTGCCTTTGAATCTTCTGCCTCCGCTGGATTGGCGGAACAGTCTGATGACGTCACCTGCTCCCCACCCACATGATGCCGGGTGTCATGGCGGCGCCCCTGACCTGGAGAACCGCCGGGAGCCGCGCCAGCCAGGCACCGGAGCCCGTGGACCAACGAAGGCGAAGGCCGCAACACAGCCCAGCAGGCATGCAGGGGTAAGCGCGGTGAACTCCGCCTATGGCGTGTGACAGTACCCCCTCCTCCAGGAGTGACCCCCGGACACTTTCCAGGTTTTGTTGGATGTCTGGAATGGAAAATCCGCACCAGTCGGGGAGCCATAACTTCAGTAGCCTTGACCCAGCTCCTCTCCTCTGGGTCAAAACCTTTCCACTCCACCAAATACTGTAGATTCTTGTGAAGATAATGAGAGTCTAGAATAGCTTTGATTTCAAAGTCCGTTCCAGCTTCAGACTCTGCAGAGGTTGGCCTTGGGGACTTCGAATGGAACCGGTTTAAAATAAGGAGGCGAAGGAGAGAAACACGAAAGGAGTTTGGAATCCGGAGGTGGGAAGGCAATCCCAATTTGCAGACAACCGGGTTCATGACTTGTAACACGGGGTAAGGACCAATAAACTTTGGGGCGAACTTCATAGTGGGCACCCTTAACCGGAGGTTGCGGGTGGAGAGCCATACCCTGTCACCAACCTTATATTGGGGAGCTGCTCGTCGCTTCCTATCCGCAAAGAACTTATAGCGGCCGGAAACTCTCTTGAGATTAGCATGAACTCGACTCCAAATTTGGCTGAAGTGCCGAAAAGTAGAGGCTGCAGCAGGAACCTCCTCCGGAGGACAAATGGGTAATTCAGGAACTTGAGGATGGAACCCATAATTAATGAAAAATGGGGACTCACCAGTCGAAGAGTGGTACAGATGATTATGGGCAAACAAGGCCCATGGCAACAGTTCCACCCGATCATCTTGCGAAGGAGAAAGATAAACACGGAGAAAAGTCTCTAAATCTTGATTGACGCGTTCAGTTTGCCCATTGGTTTGTGGATGGTAAGCGGATGAAAACTTGAGTTTTATTTGTAAGGCCGTACAGAGAGCTCTCCAGAATCTTGCAGTGAATTTTACCCCCCGGTCAGAGACAATTTCCTGAGGTAAGCCGTGTAGGCGGAAATGTTCTCGGATAAATAACAAAGCCAACTTGGGAGCTGATGGTAACCCAGTCAAAGGTACAAAATGTGCCATCTTAGAGAAACAGTCGATAATTACCCAGACAGTATTGTGACCCTTGGAGAGGGGCAATTCGATGACAAAGTCCATAGAGATATGGGTCCAAGGCCTCTGAGGAATGGACAGTGGATGCAATAACCCCGCAGGAGGCAAACGAGGAATTTTGTGCTGAGCACACTGAGGACATGAGTTGACATAATCTTGAATATCCTTCTTCAAAGTGTCCCACCAGTAAGACCTTCGTAGAAACTCCCATATCTTTTGAACTCCAGGATGACCGGAAAACTTGGAAACATGAGCCCACTGCAACAACCTTGGTCGAAATTTAGCTGGCACAGACATTCTCCCAGGAGGAGGACCCAAAGTGGTGGGAGCCGCTGACATAGAAACTGGACTGAGAATCAAAGCCTTCTCAACGGAATTCTCCTCATCCGAAGCTGTTAAGGAACGGGATAAAGCATCAGCCTTGGTGTTAAAAGTCCCAGCCCGGTACTTAATAACAAACGAAAACCGGGTAAAGAAGAGCGCCCATCTAGCTTGACGGGGATTCAAGCACTGGGCCGTCTTGAGGTACAGCAAATTCTTATGATCAGTGAAAATTGTAATTATGTGTGTCACGATCCGGGTATCTGGACGCCATTTCTTACCTATCAGATGCCTCCTAAGGCTGGCTCAGCGCTCCAGGACCGGATCCCATCTGTTATCCTGATGTGCACATTCCCGCATCCTCTCCTGTCTCTCTGGACGCAGTCACAGTAACGCCTTATACATCTGGCATGGCGTCTCCCGCGGCCTCCGCCGCCGTCCCTGAGCTTCTGCATTCAGAGTGGCGATTACGTCAGCCGCGGCCTCCGCTGTGTCCGCGTGGTCGGATGTGCATCTGTCAGCCTGACGTCTCCTGTCTCCGGTGGCCGGCGCCGCCATTACTGTTTTCCAGACCACATGGATTACAATCCAAACTTCCCTCCAAGTGTCTGCATGGGCGCAGCCATCTTAGATTCTGTCAGCTGATCTTTCCTACCAATCCGTTGTCAGTATTATTAATTTGCATAATTGCCTAGCCAATGCCTTCCTTGCTGCAGGTATAAATAGGTTGTGCCTGAGCAAGGAAGGCGTCAGTGCTTTGGTTGTCAAACCTAGTTCCAGTTTGTCTCTCTTCTGTGAATGTCTTCCAGGTTCCAGCTCCTGTCTCCAGACTTCTGCTATAGAGACCCGCACCAGCATTCCATCTGCGGTGTAGCCTGACTCTCCGATCCGTTTTGGACTCACCTGTTTCTAGCTACAACATCACCTGCTTCCAGCTCAGCTTCCAGCAGTGTACAGCTTCTCTTAAAGGGCCGGTGTCCTTTCTGCAGTTTACCACTCTCCACCGGTATTATTATTTCTCCGCTCTCAAATTCTACATTTCATCTACATTGCATCACTCTCAAGCTTTATTTATTATTTAACTGGTTCCAGCCAGTATCCACTCCGTGCCAACACCTGTCTGGTTCTAACCAGTACCCACAGCAGCATTTTATCTACAGCAGTCCAGCTTTCCCTGGAACACCAGCTGGTACGACCCTGGGCTTTCCTCATTGCTACAGTTGAGCCTGGTAAGGACTTTCCAACTTGCAGATAATAAGAACTGTCTCATACCACCAGAGCTCTGTGGCCCCTGCCACCCTGTAGTACCCAGGAACTGTATTATTATTTCTCTGCTGATTTTTATGTTACTTTTTACTGCTACTGTGATGCATGGAGTTTGTCATAAATAAATATCATTGACTTTTACTCAAGTTGTCGTGGTCACGCCTTCGGGCGGTTTCTCTTCATGTTACTTACATGTCCAGGGGTCTGATACAACCTCCCAGGTTCCGGTACATCTCAGCCCCTACAACTGAGGCTGCCTTCCGTCAGCTCAGGCCCTCAGTTGTGACAATGTGTTTAGCACCTTCCAAAAGATATCTCCATTCCTCCAAGGCAGATTTTATTGCCAAAAGCTCTTTGTCTCCAATGGTGTAATTCTGTTCCGCAGGAGAGAATTTGCGAGAATGGAAACCACATGGATGTAACTTCCCATCTGGAGCGTACTGCGAAAGCACGGCACCTATGCCTACCGAGGAAACATCAACCTCCAAGAAGAATGGTTTTTAAAAATTTGGTTGTTGAAGGACTGGAGCGGACATAAAGGCTGCCTTTAACTGAGCGAACGCTGCTACAGCTTCGGAGGACCAATGACTTGGGTCAGAACCCTTCTTGGTTAGGGCAGTAATGGGTGCCACGATGGTAGAGAATCCCTTTATGAATTTCCGCTAGTAATTTGCAAAGCCCAGAAATCATTGTACCGCTTTCAAGGAAAGAGGCTGAGTCCAGTCCCGGATGGCAGTGAGTTTCTCTGGATCCATACGAAGCTCCGTGCCCGAAATGATGTTACCAAGAAATGGAATCGAAGGAAGCTCAAAAGTACATTTGGAAATCTTGCCATAAAGATGATTCTCTCGCAAGAAGTACCTCTTTGACCTGTATTCTGTGCTCTGTGAGATTTTTAGAAAATATCAGAATGTCATCCAAATATACCACTACACTTAGGTATAGCATATCCCGAAAGACTTCGTTAATGAATCCCTGGAAGACGGCAGGGGCGTTGCTGAGGCCAAACGGCATTACCAGATACTCGTAATGCCCGTCCCTGGTATTGAAGGCCGTCTTCCATTCGACCCCCTGTGGGATACGTATCAAATTATAAGCCCACCTTAAATCAAGCTTGGTGAAAACACGGGCTCCGCGAACTCTATCGAAAAGCTCCGTAATGAGCGGCAAAGGATACTTGTTCTTAATGGTAACATCATTTAGACCACGATAGTCAATACATGGTCTCAGCCCTCCGTCCTTCTTCACAAAAAGAAACCCGCCCCCGCCAGAGAAGTAGAGGGGCAGATGAATCCTTTCTGTAGATTAGACCTGATATAGTCCGACATAGCTTGGGTCTCGGGCAATGATAAGGGATAAGTGCGACCCCGAGGTGGCATTTTCCCCGGAATGAGCTCAATGGGGCAGTCCCAGGGTCTATGCGGTGGTAGCTGATCGGCCGCTTGCTCCGAGAACACGTCAGAAAACTCCCGATAGGCCTCCGGAATGAGCCCTTCATCTGACTTGGAAGATACACGGAGCGGATAGACTGGGGTGAGACAATTTGATTGACAAAAAGAACTCAAAGATGTTATTTGTGTCGAACTCCAGTCGACGTGAGGGTTGTGAAGTTTAAGCCAAGGAAGGCCAAGAACCAGATCGTGGGGCATCTCCCGAATCACTAGGAACTCTAGGTGTTCTTGATGCAGAGCTCCCACTTGCAGTTTGATTGGTAATGTACAACTTGAAATCAGACCGTTACAAATTTGAGTACCATTGATAGCAGTCAACGTAATAGGTTGTTCGACCGACCGTAGCTGACAACCCAGATCCTGGGCACAGGAAAGGGAAATAAAATTCCCTGCAGCCCCTGAGTCCAGCAGAGCCTTAACGGATTTGGCTATTGACTCGGAGAACAGAGACACGGAGAGTAAACAGTCCACTGGCGGAGAAGGTTTAGAAGAAACTCCTAGCTCGACTCCTCCGGAACAAGCTAGGACTGCCCGTTTCCCGGGCGAGACATGCAAAACTTGAGAAAGTGATCCGCGGCTCCACAGTAGAGGCAGAGTCTACCCTCACAACGACGTTGACGTTCTTCTGGGGACAGCCGGGATCGATTAATGTGCATGGGTTCATCAGAACTTGGAATAATCGTTTGCTTAGACGGAAGAGATCGGACCCTTGATCGATCTGACCGACTACGTTCACCACCTCGTTCCTGCATGCGAAGATCTACCTTTACACAGAGCGAGATCAACTGTTCTAAAGAATCCGGCAAATCTCTAGTGACCAACTCGTCCTTTAGACGATCGAAGAGCCCGTTCCAAAAAGCAGCCCGAAGGGCATCATTATTCCAGCGCAGTTCTGAGGCTATGGTCTGAAAAGTAATCACATACTGTCCCACTGAACAAGAGCCTTGTCGAACATGAAGCAAGTCTGCAGAGGCAGCGGTCGTCCTGCCGGGCTCATCAAAGATCCTCCGGAATGATGTAATGAAATTGGTGTAACTAGAAGCCAATGGATCAGATCGCTCCCATAACGGAGACACCCAATCCAACGCTGAACCCTCGAGCAAAGGAATAATGTATGCCACCTTGGACAGATCAGTAGGGAAGTTATGTGAAAGCAGTTCAAAATGTACCTCGCACTGATTGAGAGAACCACGGCAACTCTTTGGATTCCCATTATAGCGAGAAGGAGTAGGGAGCTGAAGGCGTGACCTGGTTCCAGAGGAGGATGGAATATTACTAGAGACACCCATTGGAGCGGGTACTGGGGCTGGAGCCGGTACTACTGAGGCCAGAGAAGTCTGAATTTGATCCAGCCGACCAGATAATTCGTGGAGATAATGCATCACCTGGCCCTGTGCTGCTTCCTGACCTTGTACTCGAGAAATCAAGTCCTGGATGGTACTTGCCTCTGGGCTCCGATCCCCCAGGTCCATGTGGCCTGAGTATACTGTCACTGACCTAGGTTGGGGGTGTTGTGAACTCGGGGGTTCTCCCGATGGTAGGGGAGAGGAACCACAGTTGGGTCGGAACAGGGATGGCTTGATATAGGTCTTCCTCATACAGGACTCTGACAGAAAAGCTTGGTGAAAATATTAGAGGACTTTATTGCAGGAAGAGGGCAACACAATGTCACATAACAGAGAAGGAGTGAATGGAGAAATGTCCAGGAAGTACTTGTGAGTGACGGTAAAAGATACTGGTGACTGAAGAACTTGAGAGCGGTGGTTAAAGACACTGATGATTTGAAGAACTTGAGAACGGTGGTTAAGACTCTGATAATTTGAAGTACTTGAGAGCGGTGGTTAAAGACACTGATGATTTGAAGAACTTGAGAGCGGTGGTTAAAGACACTGATAATTTGAAGAACTTGAGAGCGGTGGTTAAAGACACTGATGATTTGAAGAACTTGAGAGCGGTGGTTAAAGACACTGAGGACTTGTACAACTTGAGAGCGAGGGTTAAAGACACTGAGGACTTGTATAACTTGAGAGCGAGGGTTAAAGACACTGAAGACTTGTATACCTTGAGAGCGAGGGTTAAAGACACTGAGGACTTGTATAACTTGAGAGCGAGGGTTAAAGACACTGAGGACTTGTATAACTTGAGAGCGAGGGTTAAAGACACCGAGGACTTGTATAACTTGAGAGCGAGGGTTAAAGACACTGAGGACTTGTATAACTTGAGAGCGAGGGTTAACCTGCAGCCCACGCTGACTCCAAGAAGCACTGGTGACTAGAGCGCAGTGGAACCCAGCAGCGGCTGGGAATGCTGGAAGCTGTGCAACAACTGACACCTGGAAATGCCGGAGACACTGGGGTATGCTGCAGAGAGATCCGCCGAGGACAGAAGCGCTGGCATCCACTTCAGGGGAAAAGACGATACTCAGGCGCCGAGGCGCTGCCCGGCGTCTGCCTTTGAATCTCCCGCCTCCGCTGGATTGGCGGAACAGTCTGATGATGTCACCTGCTCCCCGCCCACGTGATGCCGGGTGTCATGGTGGCCCCCCTGTCCCGGAGAACCGCCGGGAGCCGCGCCAGCCAGGCGCCGGAGCCCGTGGACCAACGAAGGCGGAGGCCGCAACACAGCCCAGCAGGCATGCAGGGGTAAGCGCGGTGAACGAAACCATGCTGCAGCGACTCCCCACACAATATGGTGTGCTGAGAGCAAGACAGAAGCCAGCAAGGTATGGCCTAGTGATGCATCAACATTGCTCCAGACTCCTCTCTCCAGCCAGCTTCCAGCATGCTCTCAACACATAATGACTGTGTGTGGTGTCCCTGCAGCCTGGTTTGTGCCATTTGCAGTACTTACTGTACTTTAGTGTTACACCTATTCACCTAGTCTGCTGTTTTATATAGAATATTTTATATTAAATAGATTTTTATGCCCTATGGAGCGACCCCTCTGTTTTTTTTGTTGACAGATACTATGCACGTGGGATGTTGGGATTACCTATTAAGGGGATCTACAGTCCAGACATTAAAGTACACTTTCACAGTGGTCCTAAATCATGTTTGTACATAATTGCAACTGCGATTTTTTTTAGGCTAATGTTAGCAAGTGAAGCCGCCCTGAAATGAAAAGATACGCCCACTAGAGTTATCACAAATGCTTTAACAATTGAATCCCTGGAAGACGGCAGGGGCGTTGCTGAGGCCAAACGGCATTACCAGATACTCGTAATGCCCGTCCCTGGTATTGAAGGCCGTCTTCCATTCGACCCCCTGTGGGATACGTATCAAATTATAAGCCCACCTTACATCAAGCTTGGTGAAAACACGGGCTCCGCGAACTCTATCGAAAAGCTCCGTAATGAGCGGCAAAGGATACTTGTTCTTAATGGTAACATCATTTAGACCACGATAGTCAATACATGGTCTCAGCCCTCCGTCCTTCTTCACAAAAAGAAACCCGCCCCCGCCAGAGAAGTAGAGGGGCAGATGAATCCTTTCTGTAGATTAGACTTGATATAGTTCGACATAGCTTGGGTCTCGGGCAATGATAAGGGATAAGTGCGACCCCGAGGTGGCATTTTCCCCGGAATGAGCTCAATGGGGCAGTCCCAGGGTCTATGCGGTGGTAGCTGATCGGCCGCTTGCTCCGAGAACACGTCAGAAAACTCCCGATAGGCCTCCGGAATGAGCCCTTCATCTGACTTGGAAGATACACGGAGCGGATAGACTGGGGTGAGACAATTTGATTGACAAAAAGAACTCAAAGATGTTATTTGTGTCGAACTCCAGTCGACGTGAGGGTTGTGAAGTTTAAGCCAAGGAAGGCCAAGAACCAGATCGTGGGGCATCTCCCGAATCACTAGGAACTCTAGGTGTTCTTGATGCAGAGCTCCCACTTGCAGTTTGATTGGTAATGTACAACTTGAAATCAGACCGTTACAAATTTGGGTACCATTGATAGCAGTCAACGTAATAGGTTGTTCGACCGACCGTAGCTGACAACCCAGATCCTGGGCACAGGAAAGGGAAATAAAATTCCCTGCAGCCCCTGAGTCCAGCAGAGCCTTAACGGATTTGGCTATTGACTCGGAGAACAGAGACACGGAGAGTAAACAGTCCACTGGCGGAGAAGGTTTAGAAGAAACTCCTAGCTCGACTCCTCCGGAACAAGCTAGGACTGCCCGTTTCCCGGGCGAGACATGCAAAACTTGAGAAAGTGATCCGCGGCTCCACAGTAGAGGCAGAGTCTACCCTCACAACGATGTTGACGTTCTTCTGGGGACAGCCGGGATCGATTAATCTGCATGGGTTCATCAGAACTTGGAATAATCGTTTGCTTAGACGGAAGAGATAGGACCCTTGATCGATCTGACCGACTACGTTCACCACCTCGTTCCTGCATGCGAAGATCTACCTTTACACAGAGCGAGATCAACTGTTCTAAAGAATCCGGCAAATCTCTAGTGACCAACTCGTCCTTTAGACGATCGAAGAGCCCGTTCCAAAAGGCAGCCCGAAGGGCATCATTATTCCAGCGCAGTTCTGAGGCTATGGTCTGAAAAGTAATCACATACTGTCCCACTGAACGAGAGCCTTGTCGGACATGAAGCAAGTCTGCAGAGGCAGCGGTCGTCCTGCCGGGCTCATCAAAGATCCTCCGGAATGATGTAATGAAATTGGTGTAACTAGAAGCCAATGGATCAGATCGCTCCCATAACGGAGACACCCAATCCAACGCTGAACCCTCGAGCAAAGGAATAATGTATGCCACCTTGGACAGATCAGTAGGGAAGTTATGTGAAAGCAGTTCAAAATGTACCTCGCACTGATTGAGAGAACCACGGCAACTCTTTGGATTCCCATTATAGCGAGAAGGAGTAGGGAGCTGAAGGCGTGACCTGGTTCCAGAGGAGGATGGAATATTACTAGGGACACCCATTGGAGCGGGTACTGGGGCTGGAGCCGGTACTACTGAGGCCAGAGAAGTCTGAATTTGATCCAGCCGACCAGATAATTCGTGGAGATAATGCATCACCTGGCCCTGTGCTGCTTCCTGACCTTGTACTCGAGAAATCAAGTCCTGGATGGTACTTGCCTCTGGGCTCCGATCCCCCAGGTCCATGTGGCCTGAGTATACTGTCACTGACCTAGGTTGGGGGTGTTGTGAACTCGGGGGTTCTCCCGATGGTAGGGGAGAGGAACCACAGTTGGGTCGGAACAGGGATGGCTTGATATAGGTCTTCCTCATACAGGACTCTGACAGAAAAGCTTGGTGAAAATATTAGAGGACTTTATTGCAGGAAGAGGGCAACACAATGTCACATAACAGAGAAGGAGTGAATGGAGAAATGTCCAGGAAGTACTTGTGAGTGACGGTAAAAGATACTGGTGACTGAAGAACTTGAGAGCGGTGGTTAAAGACACTGATGATTTGAAGAACTTGAGAACGGTGGTTAAGACTCTGATAATTTGAAGTACTTGAGAGCGGTGGTTAAAGACACTGATGATTTGAAGAACTTGAGAGCGGTGGTTAAAGACACTGATGATTTGAAGAACTTGAGAGCGGTGGTTAAAGACACTGATGATTTGAAGAACTTGAGAGCGGTGGTTAAAGACACTGAGGACTTGTATAACTTGAGAGCGAGGGTTAAAGACACTGAGGACTTGTATAACTTGAGAGCGAGGGTTAAAGACACTGAAGACTTGTATACCTTGAGAGCGAGGGTTAAAGACACTGAGGATTTGTATAACTTGAGAGCGAGGGTTAAAGACACTGAGGACTTGTATAACTTGAGAGCGAGGGTTAAAGACACCGAGGACTTGTATACCTTGAGAGCGAGGGTTAAAGACACTGAGGACTTGTATAACTTGAGAGCGAGGGTTAAAGACACTGAGGACTTGTATAACTTGAGAGCGAGGGTTAAAGACACCGAGGACTTGTATAACTTGAGAGCGAGGGTTAAAGACACTGAGGACTTGTATAACTTGAGAGCGAGGGTTAACCTGCAGCCCACGCTGACTCCAAGAAGCACTGGTGACTAGAGTGCAGTGGAACCCAGCAGCGGCTGGGAACGCTGGAAGCTGTGCAACAACTGACACCTGGAAATGCCGGAGACACTGGGGTATGCTGCAGAGAGATCCGCCGAGGACAGAAGCGCTGGCATCCACTTCAGGGGAAAAGACGATACTCAGGCGCCGAGGCGCTGCCCGGCGTCTGCCTTTGAATCTCCCGCCTCCGCTGGATTGGCGGAACAGTCTGATGATGTCACCTGCTCCCCGCCCACGTGATGCCGGGTGTCATGGTGGCCCCCCTGTCCCGGAGAACCGCCGGGAGCCGCGCCAGCCAGGCGCCGGAGCCCGTGGACCAACAAAGGCGGAGGCCGCAACACAGCCCAGCAGGCATGCAGGGGTAAGCGCGGTGAACGAAACCATGCTGCAGCGACTCCCCACACAATATGGTGTGCTGAGAGCAAGACAGAAGCCAGCAAGGTATGGCCTAGTGATGCATCATCATTGCTCCAGACTCCTCTCTCCAGCCAGCTTCCAGCATGCTCTCAACACATAATGACTGTGTGTGGTGTCCCTGCAGCCTGGTTTGTGCCATTTGCAGTACTTACTGTACTTTAGTGTTACACCTATTCACCTAGTCTGCTGTTTTATATAGAATATTTTATATTAAATAGATTTTTATGCCCTATGGAGCGACCCCTCTATGTTTTTTTTGTTGACAGATACTATGCACGTGGGATGTTGGGATTACCTATTAAGGGGATCTACAGTCCAGACATTAAAGTACACTTTCACAGTGGTCCTAAATCATGTTTGTACATAATTGCAACTGCGATTTTTTTAGGCTAATGTTAGCAAGTGAAGCCGCCCTGAAATGAAAAGATACGCCCACTAGAGTTATCACAAATGCTTTAACAATTGAGGACACATTCGCAGCCTATATGTAAAAATGAGGAACACCAGAGGGTTACTCTATGGCTACACAGGATGGACACAGCAGTGGTGACTCAGACGCCATGTGTCACAACTGAGGGCCTGAGCTGACGGGAGGCAGCCTCAGTTGTAGGGGCTGAGATGTAACGGAACCTGGGAGGTTGTATCGGACCCCTAGACATGTAAGTAACATGTAGAATAACTGCCCGAAGGCGTGACCACGACAACCAGGATAAAAGTCAATGATGTTTATTATGACAAACTCCGTAACACAGCAGCAGTAAAGGAAACATAAAAGTCAACAGAGGATAAATACAATTCCTGGGTACTACAGGGTGGCAAGGGCCACAGGCACTGGTAGTGTGAGACAGTTCTTATAATCTTCTAGTAGGAAAGTCCTTACCAGGCCTGACTGTAGCAATGGAGAGAACCCAGGATCGTACCAGCTGGTGTTCCAGGAAAGGCTGGGCTGCTGAAGATAAAATGGCTGCTGTGGATACTGGCTGGAACCAGACTGTTGTTGGTACGGAGTGGATACTGGCTGGAACCAGTTAAATAATAAACGAACTTGAGAGCGATGAAATAATAATAAAGTTTGGAGTTTGAGAGCGGTGAAATAATAATACCGGTGGAGAGTGGTAAACTGCAGAAAGGACACCGGCCCTTTAAGAGAAGCTGTACACTGCTGGAAGCTGGGCTGGAAGCAGGTGATTGATAATGAAGTTTGGAGTTTGAGAGCGGTGAAATAATAATACCGGTGGAGAGTGGTAAACTGCAGAAAGGACACCGGCCCTTTAAGAGAAGCTGTACACTGCTGGAAGCTGGGCTGGAAGCAGGTGATTGATAACTGGAAACAGGTGAGTTCAGAATGGATCGGAGAGTCAGGCTACACCGCAGATGGAATGCTGGTGCGGGTCTCTATAGCAGAAGTCTGGAGACAGGAGCTGGAACCTGGAAGACAACCACAGGAGAGAGACAAACTGGAACTAGGTTAGACAACCAAAGCACTGACGCCTTCCTTGCTCAGGCACAGCTTACTTATACCTGCAGCAAGGAAGGGGTTGGCTAGGCAATTATGCAAATCAACAATACAGACAGCAGATTGGTGGAAATGCTCAGATGACAAAATCCAAGATGGCTGCGCCCATGCAGACACTTGGAGGGAAGTTTGGTTTGTAATCCATGTGAGAATTGAAACAGTAATGGCGACGCCGGCCACAGGAGACAGGAGACGCCAGACTGACAAGCGCACATTTAACCACGCGGGCACAGCGGGGGCCGCGGCTGATGAAATCACCACTCTGACATTCTGCATGTGGAAACTCAGGAACAGCGGGATCCGGTCCTGGAACGCTGAGCCAGCCTTAGGAGGCATCTGAAGGGTAAGTAATGGCGTCCAGATACCCGGATCGTGACAGCACCCCCCCCCCTTTAGGAGTGGCCCCAGGACACTTCTTAGGCTTTAAAGGAAACTTTGCGTGGAAATTTCGGACCAAGGCAGGAGCATGGACGTCTGAGGCATTGGTCCAAGAGCGTTCTTCAGGACCATAGCCCTTCCAGTCAATGAGGTATTGTAACTGACCGTAACGGAAACGTGAGTCCAAAATCTTGGCCACCTCGTACTCGACTCCCCGTTGAGTCTGAACTTTGGGAGCTGGAGGAAGTGCGGAATGAAACCGATTCAGGATCAGCGGTTTCAACAAAGAAACATGAAATGTCCTGGGTATTTTCAAGAAGGATGGTAACTGTAACCTGTAGGCAACAGGATTGATGACTTGTTCAATCTTGAAGGGTCCGATGTAGCGAGGTGCAAATTTCATGCTGGGAACTCTCAACCTCAAATTCTTCGTGGACAGCCACACACGATCACCCACCTTGAGAGCAGGAACCGCTCTACGCTTCCTATCGGCAAACTTCTTATACCTGAATGAGGCTTTAAGCAGGGCTGCGCGGACGTTCCTCCAGTTATTTGAAAACTGACGCAAGGTGACATCCACTGCTGGAACAGAAGTTGCGGGAAGCGGTTGGAATTCTGGGACTTTAGGGTGGAATCCATAATTAATGAAGAATGGTGTAGAAGAAGATGAGGAATGGTATTGATTGTTGTGGCTGAACTCGGCCCAAGGAAGGAGTTGAACCCAGTCATCTTGAGAGGAAGACACATATATACGGAGGAAGGCCTCCAAGTCCTGATTCACCCTCTCGGTTTGACCATTGGTCTGAGGATGGTAAGCCGTGGAAAACTTTAACTTGACTTGGAGGGCTTGACACAAACTTCGCCAAAATTTGGCTACAAATTGTACTCCACGATCCGAGATGATCTCTTCAGGAAGACCGTGAAGTCGGAAGATCTCTTGTATAAACACTTGAGCCAACTTGGAAGCTGACGGAAGACCGGTGAGAGGGATGAAATGTGCCATCTTGGTGAACCGGTCAACTACCACCCAGATGGTATTAAACTTGTTGCAGATAGGTAGATCGGAAACAAAGTCCATCGACAAATGGGTCCAAGGTCGACGGGGAACAGATAATGGAACCAGTTGCCCCGCAGGCGACTGGCGGGAGACTTTGTGTTGGGCACACTTTGGGCAGGAGGCAATAAATTCCATAACGTCCTTCTTCAGAGTTGGCCACCAGTAGGACCTAGAAATAAATTCAAGGGTTTTTTGAATGCCTGTATGTCCAGCAAAACGGGTATCATGGGCCCAATGCATGAGCTTCTTCCTTAGAACTGGCTTAACAAAACTTTTCCCTGGTGGAGGCGTAGAGTCCATCCCTACCGTGGAGAATGCCAACGGATTAATAATAGGATGCTTGTCTGCAGACTCGGACTCATTTTCTTGCTCCCATGAGCGGGAAAGGGCATCGGCCTTACGATTCTGAGAACCCGGACAGAACTGGAGTTTAAAGTCAAACCTAGAGAAGAAAAGTGCCCATCTGGCCTGACGAGGATTCAGACATTGTGCGCCTTTGAGATATAAAAGATTTTTGTGGTCGGTAAGTATTGTGATTGAGTGGGAAGCTCCCTCCAACAGGTATCTCCACTCCTCCAGAGCGAGCTTGATGGCTAGCAACTCCTGATCGCCAATGGCATAGTTGCGCTCAGCTGGGGAGAACTTCCGGGAGAAGAAACTGCAAGGATGTAGATGTCCATCTTTGGCCCTCTGGGATAACACTGCTCCTACTCCAACGGAGGAGGCATCTACCTCTAAGATAAAAGGAGAGTCGGTGTCGGGCTGTTTCAGAACTGGTGCAGAGATGAACCGTTGCTTCAGAAGGTGAAAGGCCTGTGTAGCTTCCTCGGACCACTTGGACGGATTAGCACCTTTCTTGGTTAATGCAGTGATAGGCGCCACAATGGTGGAAAAGTCTCGTATAAATTTTCTATAATAATTGGCGAACCCTAAGAACCTCTGGACCCCTTTGAGGCTTAAGGGTATAGGCCAATTCTGGATTGCTTGGAGTTTCTCAGGATCCATCTCTAGTCCGGAACCGGACACAATGTAACCTAGAAACGGAATGGTTTTAACTTCAAACACACACTTCTCCAATTTACAATAGAGGTGATTGACACGGAGACGGGAAAGAACCTCTTTTACCCAGAAACGATGATCTTCGAGATTATTAGCAAAGATGAGGATGTCGTCTAGATAAACCACGACATGGCGGTACAAGATGTCCCTGAAAATCTCATTCACGAAGTGCTGGAAGACTGCTGGAGCGTTGCTCAATCCGAAGGGCATGACGAGGTACTCATAATGTCCGTCACGGGTGTTAAAGGCGGTCTTCCACTCGTCACCCTCACGGATTCGGATGAGATTGTAGGCACCCCTCAAGTCCAGCTTTGTGAAAATAGTTGCACCACTAACTCTATCAAAGAGCTCGGTAATCAGGGGTAAAGGGTATCGGTTCTTGACGGTAATGTCGTTCAGACCTCTGTAGTCGATGCACGGACGCAGACCACCGTCTTTCTTCTTAACGAAGAAGAAGCCTGCGCCGGCTGGAGAAGAAGATGGTCGGATGAAACCCTTCGCCAGGTTCTCTTTGATGTACTCTTCCATGGAGTGTGTCTCAGGCAGAGACAACGGATAAGTTCGACCTCGCGGTGGAACCTTCCCTGGAATGAGGTCGATTGGGCAGTCCCATTCTCTATGAGGAGGAAGGATATCAGCAGAGGCTTTACTGTACACGTCCGTGAAGTCTTGATATGAAGGAGGCGGAACATCAGATGACCTGGGGAAGGAAGAACAAACAGGAAGAACTTTGGCTAAACAAGTCTCAGCACAGGAGGGACCCCATGCCAGTATTTGCGTAGTCGTCCAGTCAATTGATGGGTTGTGGAGACGGAGCCATGGAAGTCCTAAAACCACTGGATGTGTGGCTCTTGGAATCACTAAAAAAGAAATATACTCAGAATGAAGAACTCCCACTCTCAGACGAACTGGAAGAGTCCTTAAGGAAATGACTGCGTCAAAAATCTTGCTGCCATCCACGGCAGTCAAAGTGATGGACGAGGACAGTCTCTCGGTGGGTAGGGACCACCGTTTAACATAAGCTTCGGTTATGAAATTCCCAGCTGCTCCGGAATCAAGGAGGGCAATGACGTTCCTGTAACGTTGAGCAATTTGGAGCGACACTGGGAGGTTACAGTCATGAGGAGATGGAGAGGAGATCATTACTCCTAGCCGGCCCTCTCCTTGGCGAGCTAGGATCTGGAGTTTCCCGGACGTTTGGGACAGGCATTGATAGTGTGCGACGGAGCTGCACAGTAGAGACAGAGAGACTCAGAGAGACGTCTTCGGCGCTCAGCGGGAGATAGACGGGAACGACTAATTTGCATAGGCTCATCCTTGGATGGAGATGGTTGACGAGGAGGAGGAGCAGAAGATTTAGGAGTAGATGATCTTCCTCGCTCGGTTGCTCTCTCTCTCTGAAACGTAGATCAACCTTCGTGCAAAGAGAAATTAGCTCATCCAACTTAGAGGGCAAGTCTCTGGTAGCTAACTCATCCTTGATGCGTTCTGATAAGCCATGCCAGAATGCAGCATACAGGGCCTCGTCGTTCCATGCCAGTTCGGATGCCAGGATTTTAAACTGTATAAGATACTGTCCCACAGTACGTGTTCCCTGGCGTAAACGGAGAATCTCAGATGAAGCAGATGTTATCCGGGCTGGCTCGTCGAAGATGCGCCTGAATGTAGCTACAAAGTCAGTATAGGAGGATAGCAGGGGATCAGACATCTCCCATAAAGGTGATGCCCAGTCAAGGGCTGAGCCACTGAGAAGGGAGATGATATAGGCAATTTTGGTATGGTCACTGAAGAAATTGCCAGGTAAAAGCTCAAAGTGGATTTCACATTGATTGAGAAATCCCCTGCAGAACCTTGGAGATCCATCAAATTTTGCTGGCGTTGGAAGATGAAGATGTGGACTGGAAATGGGTAAGGTGGGTGGGGTTACAGCTGGTGTCACTGTAGTGGACGCACCGGACGTGCCAGGTCCACGGAGGGTCGTTTGAATCCCATCCAGCCGTGTAGAGAGATCCTGGAGACAGCGGATGATGTGGCCCTGTGCAGCCTCCTGATGTTCAAGTCGGGCTGCCAGTTCTTGCATCGGCCTGGTCGCTTGATCCTGGTCTCCGGCTGGATTCATTAGGTCAGTGCTTACTGTCACAACTGAGGGCCTGAGCTGACGGGAGGCAGCCTCAGTTGTAGGGGCTGAGATGTAACGGAACCTGGGAGGTTGTATCAGACCCCTAGACATGTAAGTAACATGTAGAATAACTGCCCGAAGGCGTGACCACGACAACCAGGATAAAAGTCAATGATGTTTATTATGACAAACTCCGTAACACAGCAGCAGTAAAGGAAACATAAAAGTCAACAGAGGATAAATACAATTCCTGGGTACTACAGGGTGGCAAGGGCCACAGGCACTGGTAGTGTGAGACAGTTCTTATAATCTTCTAGTTGGAAAGTCCTTACCAGGCCTGACTGTAGCAATGGAGAGAACCCAGGATCGTACCAGCTGGTGTTCCAGGAAAGGCTGGGCTGCTGAAGATAAAACGGCTGCTGTGGATACTGGCTGGAACCAGACTGTTGTTGGTACGGAGTGGATACTGGCTGGAACCAGTTAAATAATAAACGAACTTGAGAGCGATGAAATAATAATGAAGTTTGGAGTTTGAGAGCGGTGAAATAATAATACCGGTGGAGAGTGGTAAACTGCAGAAAGGACACCGGCCCTTTAAGAGAAGCTGTACACTGCTGGAAGCTGGGCTGGAAGCAGGTGATTGATAATGAAGTTTGGAGTTTGAGAGCGGTGAAATAATAATACCGGTGGAGAGTGGTAAACTGCAGAAAGGACACCGGCCCTTTAAGAGAAGCTGTACACTGCTGGAAGCTGGGCTGGAAGCAGGTGATTGATAACTGGAAACAGGTGAGTCCAGAATGGATCGGAGAGTCAGGCTACACCGCAGATGGAATGCTGGTGCGGGTCTCTATAGCAGAAGTCTGGAGACAGGAGCTGGAACCTGGAAGACAACCACAGGAGAGAGACAAACTGGAACTAGGTTAGACAACCAAAGCACTGACGCCTTCCTTGCTCAGGCACAGCTTACTTATACCTGCAGCAAGGAAGGGGTTGGCTAGGCAATTATGCAAATCAACAATACAGACAGCAGATTGGTGGAAATGCTCAGATGACAAAATCCAAGATGGCTGCGCCCATGCAGACACTTGGAGGGAAGTTTGGTTTGTAATCCATGTGAGAATTGAAACAGTAATGGCGATGCCGGCCACAGGAGACAGGAGACGCCAGACTGACAAGCGCACATTTAACCACGCGGGCACAGCGGAGGCCGCGGCTGATGAAATCACCACTCTGACATTCTGCATGTGGAAACTCAGGAACAGCGGGATCCGGTCCTGGAACGCTGAGCCAGCCTTAGGAGGCATCTGAAGGGTAAGTAATGGCGTCCAGATACCCGGATCGTGACACCATGTTTTTTATGAACATGCTCTGAAAATGGCAACGACATGGCTGCGTTTTCCAAACCACTCCGCATAAACTCCCTGTTAAAACCTCCAAATGGTCATTTCCTGTCAATCAATTTTCCATTAAATCCTCATTGTAAGTGGGATTGCAGCGGCACCTTCACACATGCACATTGCAATCACAGCACATGTGCAGTCTACCGATATTCGCTCTGTTGCGTGATAATTGCCCATTGTGTTCAAACATGAATTAGGCCCAATATTTGTGAAGTGATAAGACTGTCCTAAATATTTTTTGGGACTTTCTGTGTGTATTAACAGCATGAGTGAAGTTAGCGCACTTTCTATAATGTATGTATGTATGTATGTATGTATATTATATATATAGCACACACAGTGAGTGACTGACACTGTCACTCATTGCTCAATTACCAATAGCTGCTGGCCAGGCCCATACACAGAATACACTGAATTCTGGACTGGCCTGGTGGGCATATGCCCCCTGTGCCCTGGCCCAGCCCACCCCTGAATTCCAGTAAGCAGGACTCACACTCCCTACTATTCTATGCAAGACCTTTTATCATTGCCCCATAAATGTGTTGATTATGCAATTCAAGACAAAGCTCACTTCATCAATTATGGTGTTCCCTAATTGTGTTAAGTGTGTCTCATTCATTTTTTCATATGACAGTTTTACATAATACATATTTATATGCATAACTGCAGTATTATTCCCATTGATTACATGGGCCCATTTTAAATGATATAATTGATTTAATTTCAGAAATCTTGTGTAGTATGATATATAGCTCATACTTAGCAGTAGCTAAAACCAATTAAGAAATTGACAGCCAAAGTCTCCAGGAAGAGTCATGTGGTCTATATGTTTGTGGAATTTTGTTATTGACTTGTTTGTGTGCTGGCAGCATTATATTTTTCCAATATTCAAAGTACTCCAAGGTCAAAACCATGGGCCTAATTCAGATCTGAATTAGCATCAATTTTGTTAGCTAATGGGCAAAACCATGTGCACTGCAGCGGAGGCAGATATAACATGTGCAGAGAGAGGAAGGGTGTGTACACATGGTGAGATTCTGGCTATGGCCCTCATTCCGAGTTGTTCGCTCGTTCTTTTTCATCGCATCGCAGCTATTTTCCGCAAACTGCGCATGCGCAATGTTCGCACTGCGGCTGCGCCAAGTAAATTTGCTAAGAAGTTTAGTATTTTACTCACGGCATTACAAGGTTTTTTCTTCGTTCTGGTGATCGGAGTGTGATTGACAGGAAGTGGGTGTATCTGGGCGGAAACTGACCGTTTTATGGGTATGTGTGAAAAAACGCTGCCGTTTCTGGGAAAAACGCGGGAGTGGCTGAAGAAACGGGGGAGTGTCTGGGCGAACGCTGGGTGTGTTTGTGACGTCAAACCAGGAACGACAAGCACTGAACTGATCGCACTGGAAGAGTAAGTCTCGAGCTACTCAGAAACTGCACAGAAAAATATTTTCGAAATATTGCGAATACTTCGTTTGCAATTCTGCTAAGCTAAGATACACTCCCAGAGGGCGGCGGCTTAGCATGTGTACTGCTGCGAAAAGCGGCTAGCGAGCGTACAACTCGGAATGAGGGCCTATGTACGATTTTCACTTGAGATTTCCCTTGAACTCCCTGGAGCCCAGATAGCACAGATTTTGACTAACTTTTCTTGAGATATGGACTATGTGTGCTTACGATTTTGGCTTATGTGAGATTTTGACTTATGTGAGATTTTGACTATCTCATTATAATAGTGGGACGACATTACGGCGTTGGGGGGAGTGACTTTTTTGAATGTCAGCCATTTTTAAAGCAGTGTATTTCTGCTCTGTGGCTGATTTTTGTTAGATTTTTTTGCAGGGAACCCATGGATTCTACATGGACAAGAGGACCGAGTGGCTACGTGGGACACAAGGTAAGTATGTGCGAGTGTGTCAGTGTGTCAATAAACTTTTACCTTCACGGTGTGTGTGTTTTGTCTTTCTTGGGGTATTTCTTTTGTTGTGGAACTGTAAGTACCAGCAGGCCTATTAATTCTCTGCATGCTGGTACTTGTGGTTCTCCAAGTACCAGCATGTAGGGGAGGCTTGCTGGGACTTGTAGTTCCACAGCAAAAGACAATATTCTTTTTTGACACAATTTTGACTATCAGCCCGGCACCCACCACCCAGGGGTGCTGGGGACAGCATCGGGCTTCACCCTTGGCCCTTGGGTGCCTGGAGGTGTGGGGGACCCTTTATTTAAGGGGTCCCCAACCCCCCAGGGAACCCCGGCCAGGGGTGACTAGTTGGAATGTGTAATGCTGCGGCCGTAGGGACCTGTATAAAAGTGTCCCCCGGCTGCGGCATCACCTCCCTGGCTAATGGAGCCCGGTGCTGGTTTCAAAAATATGGGGGACCCCTACTCTTTTTGTCCCCCGTATTTTTGGAACCAGGACCGGTCCAAGAGCCCGGTGCTGGTTGCTTAAATATGGGGGACCCCTACTCCATTTTTCCCTCATATTTTGGCAACCAGGACCGGCTCAAAGAGCCCGAGGCTGGTTATGTTTTTTGGGGAAACCTGCACATAATTTTTTTTTATTTTTAACACTTTCTTAACATTTTTACACAGAAGCATGCACGGATCTTACTGGTCTGTGTATGCTTCTGAGTAAGGGGGTCATTCTGACCTGATTGCTTGCTGCAGTTCATCGCAGCGATCAGGTCAGAAGTGCGCCGAATGGCTGACAGCCGTCAGCTGTTGTGGCCTTGCGATCGCCTCTGCCTGATTGACAGGCTGAGGCGGGAGGGGGTGGCATGGCGGCGTTCAGCTGCCATTTTGTGTGCGCGGTCCGGCCAACGCAGGCGTGGCCAGACTGTGCGGGGTACCCAGCCAACGATGAATAGCTCCTGGCCAGCAAAAGCATCGCAACTGTATGATGCTTTTGCACTTCTGTGGGCCTGACATGCGGGGCAGACTAGCCCTGTGCTGGACGTCCCCCTGCATGTCGGTGTGCCTGATCGTAGACCTGCAAAATTATGCAGGACTACGATCAGGTCTGAATTAGCCTCTAATAAAACATGACCCAAAAAAAACATTAAAAAATTGTGGTTTTCGGCATTATCCCCCCCACCTCCGTCACAGCAACACTCAGCTCCCATCCACCCCCCCCCAAAAAAAAAAAAAACACCACCCCCCCACCTAAAAATGCTAGAGGGTGTTTTTACTACCTGCCGATAACACAATATAAGCCCCTTTACATTTTTTAAAAAAATACACCACACAGTTTGTTTTTGCCAAAACTTTATAAAAAAATTAAACGCCAACGCCAACTCTGGCCAGGATTCATAAGCTGTACCATGAGAATGAGTGCCTTTGGACAGGGACTATGCCAACAGAACAGGAATCGGGCATATCCGAGTACAGTAGAGGCAAACAGTGCAATTTTGCCTTGGGTGAAGAACATCAGCAAATTTCCAAACAGTCTTGAAGGAACACAAGAAGTGCAGTCAACACAACGATCCGTAGTCCGGGACAGTGAGGTCACAAAACCGACGCTGCAGTACTAATGACCTCAATACAGTTCACTTTGAGCAAGAGCGTAGGATAAGGTCACCAGCAGATTTTTCAAACAAAACTAAAAAACCGGGTACAAAAAAACTAATTATAAATTAAAAAAGCGTGGGTCGCCCAGCACAGAGGACTGTGTACTCAGCATGTCAGACTACATGCCACTGGACGAGGTGCTAGATTGGGGGGAGGGGCTGGGCTGTGTGGCTCCCGACGGAAAAAAATACGGTTGCGGAGGAGGGTTTACCGGCGCATGCTCCATGGGGGGGTTGTTTTGGAAGGTGGAACGGGACAAATTTGGGTGATACCAAGGGTCAGTTGCCACTATCTCACACACCGGCACCAGTGTTTGGCGCCAGCCGCGTGAGGTAGCATCAAAGACTAACCGTTGGAGGATGAATTTTTGTTCATCCGTCATCAGGCGCATCTCCGATGCAATAAAATTGCCAAATTGTTGTTCGGCATCCGGGGGCCTATGCAAAACCTCCTCAGCGTGTTGAAAAAACTGCTGGGAGACAGAGGGGTTGCTATAAGGGGCAGAAGCGGTCCTCCTTGCCGTGTGCCTCGCTCTTCCTGGGCGCGCCTGTGGGGTTGCCAACAGCTCCGCCACCGGCTCCTCCCCTTCTGCTCCTTGGCCTGTGGTAGGCTCCACCTCCAGCTCCGGGGTAGCATCCTGCAATATAAGAAAAGCAAAAATTAGGTCTATGTCAAAATTGGTGGGTGGCATATGAAACAAATGTGTGTGTACTTACCAGATCCAGACTCTCCTGGGCCTCCTCTTCGACAAGAACTGGAGACTCTGGATCTAGAGCGTCCCATGACCTTACCCGCGCCTCTTGCTCTATAATGAACTGAATTTGGTCATAGTACCACAGCGTCGGTTTATAGACCTCATCAGTCCCGGCTCCGGATCGCTGTGAATCTTGCACCTTCTTGCGTTCCTTCACGAACACTGTTTGGAAATTTTACATTTTTTTCTTCACCCAAGGCACATCAGCCGCTGAGTTCCTCCCTCTACTGTACTCAATAAGCTGCTGATATGCCCGATTCCGCTTGGTTCTGTTGGCATAGTCCGGGCTTCCGACACGCCACAGGCACTCGTTCTGATGGTACAGATCAATGAATTCTGACCAGAATTGGCTGTATTCGTCTGTTGACATTGCTATTTGAAAAAAAAATACCACAATTAAGCGTCAAAATACAACCGTCACATACAAGAAGCCAAAAAATATTAAAAGTGATTATATATATATATATATCTCCTATATAATAGCCCAGATCTGTGATCTTGTGATTCATTTGCTAACGCTGGGCGGAGTCACAACAGTGGGCGGAGTTAGTCAAATGAGTCACAGATCTGGCCAAATCTATAGGACACTAGGAGCAGCTGCAGAAGCAGATAGTATGGACATGGCACAGGCAGGGTGCATACCTCCCAGCTTTCACACACACACACACACACACACACACACACACACACACACACACACACGGCGAAAAGGGGGCGTGGCTTCGCGGGAGGGCCCCGTTTTCGTCAGTGAGGGGGCATGCCCAGCGCTCTGTGAGCTGCTGGCATGCCCCCAGGGGCTGATTATGAGTCCGGGGGGCACAGGGTACTTGAGACAGGGGAGCCCTATCTCATTGCTGTGCCTGCTGTGGGTTGGGGGCGTGGCCTAATCGCGGGACGCGAGGCCACGCCCCATTATGCAAATTCCGGGATTTTTTTTTTTTTTTTTTAATGGTATTTTGGCCCCTCAGCTAGAGGTAAATCCAGAGGAGGTGGTCGCTCCCCCTACACACCCGCACAGGCAGAAGAAAGCAGGGAGACTGCTGCCTCCCTGCAACACCACAGACCTGCCAATACGCAGCAGCGTGTGCTGACTGTAGCACAATGCTGCCGCTGTTGCTGGCAGGACGGGGGGGGGAGCTTCTGAGCTGGGACAGAGCTACTCCAGCCAGGGGGCCCCCTAAAACTGTGGGGCCAACGGTACGTACCGCCTGCCCCCCCCCCCTTAATCCGGCTCTGCTGCTGGAACCCCCCCTTAATCCGTACCCCCTGATGCCCCCTCTCCCTCTGTCTCCACTATTCACCGCTGCTCTGCTAAGCAGAACAGCGAGTACAGGAGCTTTCCAACTGCTCCCCCCCTCCCACCGCAGGACACTGCGACCCGCGGGTGGGACAGCGGGACAGACCCCAAAAAATGGGACTGTCCCGCGAAAATTGGGACATTTGGGAGGTATGGGGGTGTGTGAGGGGGTATGCCATACTTGACCCCCACATCAGCATACTCAGCAGGGTCTCTCTGGCAGGGAGGAGCATCACATTCTGGCACACTCCACGCTTCTTAGCTGTAGTTTTGTGGGTCACCAGCCGCTGTGTACTTTCCGTACTGCCTCTGTTATCTCCAGCCCCTGCGACCCCACCGCTAGCTGCAGCGCTGCCACCCGCAGTGAGTTGCGCCCAGCTCCTTCACACACTTTAGCCGGCGGGTAGCGCTGCAGAAGTCCGCGCTGCTTGCAGGCTCTGACCCCCTCCTCCCTCCAGCATCAGCGTCTCCTGGGAGCTAACCAGTCACTCCCAGTCTCCCCTTACCATAGTGCCCAGCAGCCGTGAGGTCCGCGCCACGTGCATGCTATGACCCCCTCCTCCCTCCAGCCGCAGCATCTCCTGGGGGCTAACCAGTCACTCCCAGTCTCACCTTACCACAGTGCCCAGCAGCTGCGCGAGGTCTGCGGTGTGTGACTGAGGAGGGGGGGAGTGATGCGGACGGGCAGAGGAAGCAGGAATACAGCCTAAGAGAGTCAGCCATGCCAAGTCTCCACCAGCAGCAGATGCCAACAGGTTGGAGTGGAACAGCAGGAGCCAGCAGCAGTGACTCCAGTAAGACACATCTGTCTGTCACCACTGTTCTGTCCCTAATACCAATCTCTCCCGTGCCCTGTGTTCTGTCATGTCCCTGTAACACCTGGCCTTGACCTGCCACCCTTATCCTGGCCCTTTCACCTTTATCCTGGCCCTTAACCCTTATCCTGGCCCTGTCACCCTAATGCTGGCCCTGCTACCCCTATCCTGGCCCTGTCACCCCTGTGCTTGCCCTGTCAACCCTATACTGGCCCTGACACCCCTGTCCTGGTTCTGCCGCCCCTACACTGACCCTGTCACCCCTATCCTGTCCCTGTCATTTCTGTCCTGGCCCCGTCGCCCATGTCCTGGCCCCGTCACCCATGTTCTGACCCTGTCACCCCTGTTCTGACCCTGTCATCCCTGTCCTGGCCCAGTCAACCCTGTTCTGACCCTGTCACCCCTGTCCTGGCCCTGTTACTGCATACCCTCCAACTACAATTTTGGCAGGTACAGTACCCGCAGCACCTCCAGACCTCTCCCCAATGCACCACACCTCCGCACCTTCCCCTCCACCACATGCGGCACTCCACCCCTCCCCCACATGCTGTGCCTCCAGACCCCCTACACCACCCGCGGCTCCCACTCCTCCGCCCCTTCACCACCCCCAGCAATCTCCAGGCCCCCTCCACCATTCACCCCCCTTATGTGTCTCCCCCACACCTGCCCCCCTCCACCCGCAGCATCTGCAGACACCCTCCTCCATCCGCGGTCCCCCCCTCACCCACCCCTCCCCCTCCAATGGCACCCCTGCACCTGCCCCACCACCACCTGCAGCACCTCTGGACCTCCTTCCCCATCTGCCGCAACACCCGTACCTGCCCCTCCCCTACCCATGGCGCCTACGGACCCCTACCCCACCAGTGGCACTCCCGCCCCTTCCCATCCCACAGCACCTCCGGAACCCTTCACCCATCTGCAACATCCCCACACCTGCCCCTCCCCCACCCATGGCACCCCTGCCCCTCCCCCATCTGCATCCCCCACTCCTCTGCCCCTCCCCCACCCGCAGCACCTCCCAACCCTTCCCCATTCGGGCCCCACCCCCACTTCCGCCCCCCCTCCATCCGCAGCATCTACAGACACCATCCGCAGTACCCCCCGCACCCGTACATTCTGTACATTGTGGCCTGCAGGTGCTGTTCACGCCGTCGCAAGGGGCTGCGCCTCCTTCACCATCGCACACCCTTTCATTGTGCAATATTTAACCACTAACAAAGGAATGCAGGTGATACTCCATATAACACAAATATTGAACCCCAGAAAGGCATGCAAGGGTTAAGGGGGCGTATCCCCTTGCGACGGTGTGAAGAGCGCCCGTAGGGCGCGATGAAGCACCTAGTATATATATATTTATTTTTTAACACCTTAAAATACACACCACTCCAAAAACGCATCCCTTAATGCGTCGCCCCCATCCCCCCAAACATTGGTGGTGTACAGTGTCAAGGTCTCTATGCAGCCTCCACTGTCCCCATGTGACTCCCAGTGGTGCAAGTAAAAAAAAAATGTATTCGTGCCACTGTGTGCACGTGCCAAAGGTGCGCAGGCCCCCCCCCCAAAAAAAAAAAGTCTGTGGCCAAATGCCACAAGGGGGAAAAGGCAATTAAATGGGGGTGTGATACACATATGGGGGGGAGGGCATTTACACATATGACCCAATAGTGCCAGGTACACAAATGCCCCCCATTGCTGCCAGGTACACAAATGCTCCCCATTGCCAGATACATTGCCCCCAGTGACAGAAACACTGCCCCCCCAGCACCATATTGCCCCCAGTGCCAGATACACAGCCCCTTATCGCATTACAGCAGGCAGAGTCCCCATTTTACACATTACGGCAGCCAAGAGTCCCCTTTTTATACATTACGGCAGCCAAGAGTTCCCTTTTTACACATTATGGCAGGCAAGTGTCCCCATTTTTACACATTATGCCAGGCAAGAGTCCCCCTTTTTACGTTGCCCCCCCAGTGCCAGATACGTTGTCTCCCAGTGTCATTGCCCACAGTGCAAGATACACTGTCCCAGCCCCCTCCCAGCGCCAGATACATTGCCCCACAGTGCCAGATATGTTCCCCCACAGTGCCAAATATGTTCCCCCACAATGCCAGATATGTTCCCCCACAGTGCCAGATACGGTGCCCCCCAGTACTGCCCCCCACAGTGCCAGAGACATACCCCCACAGTGCCAGATATGTTCCCACACAGTGCCAGATATGTTCCCCCACAATGCCAGATATGTTCCCCCACAGTGCCAGATACGGTGCCCCCCAGTACTGCCCCCCACGGTGCCAAATATGTTCCCCCACAGTGCCAGATATGTTCCCCCACAGTGCCAGATATGTTCCCCCACAGTGCCTGATACGGTGCCCCCCAGTACTGCCCCCCACAGTGCCAGAGACATTCCCCCACAGTGCCAGAGACATTCCCCCACAGTGCCAGATATGTTCCCCCACAGTGCCAGATATGTTCCCCCACAATGCCAGATATGTTCCCCCACAGTGCCAGATATGTTCCCCCACAGTGCCAGATACGGTGCCCCCCAGTACTGCCCCCCACAGTGCCAGAGACGTTCCCCCACAGTGCCAGATATGGTGCCCCCCAGTACTGCCCCCCACAGTGCCAGAGACGTTCCCCCACAGTGCCAGAGACGTTCCCCCACAGTGCCAGATATGTTCCCCCACAGTGCCAGATATGTTCCCCCACAATGCCAGATATGTTCCCCCACAGTGCCAGATACGGTGCCCCCCAGTACTGCCCCCCACAGTGCCAGATATGTTCCCCCACAGTGCCAGATATGTTCCCCCACAGTGCCTGATACGGTGCCGCCCAGTACTGCCTCCCACAGTGCCAGAGACGTTTCCCCACAGTGCCAGATACGGTGCCCCCAGTACTGCCCCCCACAGTGCCAGAGACGTTCCCCCACAGTGCCAGATATGTTCCCCCACAGTGCCAGATACGGTGCCCCCCAGTACTGCCCCCCACAGTGCCAGAGACATTCCCCCACAGTGCCAGAGACATTCCCCCACAGTGCCAGATATGTTCCCCCACAGTGCCAGATATGTTCCCCCACAATGCCAGATATGTTCCCCCACAGTGCCAGATATGTTCCCCCACAGTGCCAGATACGGTGCCCCCCAGTACTGCCCCCCACAGTGCCAGAGACGTTCCCCCACAGTGCCAGATATGGTGCCCCCCAGTACTGCCCCCCACAGTGCCAGAGACGTTCCCCCACAGTGCCAGAGACGTTCCCCCACAGTGCCAGATATGTTCCCCCACAGTGCCAGATACGGTGCCCCCCAGTACTGCCCCCCACAGTGCCAGATATGTTCCCCCACAGTGCCAGATATGTTCCCCCACAGTGCCAGATATGTTCCCCCACAGTGCCAGATACGGTGCCCCCCAGTACTGCCTCCCACAGTGCCAGAGACGTTCCCCCACAGTGCCAGATACGGTGCCCCCAGTACTGCCCCCCACAGTGCCAGAGACGTTCCCCCACAGTGCCAGATATGTTCCCCCACAGTGCCAGATACGGTGCCCCCCAGTACTGCCCCCCACAGTGCCAGAGACGTTCCCCCACAGTGCCAGAGACGTTCCCCCACAGTGCCAGATATGTTCCCCCACAATGCCAGATATGTTCCCCCACAGTGCCAGATATGTTCCCCCACGGTGCCCAATAGTGCAGATACGTTGCCCCCCAGTGCTGCCCCCCAACCCCGCTGCTGATACTTACCGTTTCCAACGAAACTTCTGCTCCACGTGCTGGCTGCTGCTGCTGCTTCTTCCTTCGCGCAGTGAAGAAAATGGTCCCGGCGGGGAGTGGCTGGATGACGCAGATCGGCATCGCAAGCTCATATCGCAAGCCACTAGAAACACTTGCGATATGAACTAGATAAGACACCGATCTAGCAAGGATTGACTTGCCTGCACAGTCTATTTTTTCTTTCGAGGCCGACCGCGCATCGGAATCGAATCGGGATCGCAAGGTGACTGTCACCTTGCGATCTGCACTAACTTTTCTTCCGATTTTGACTATATAGTCAGAATCGGAAGAAAAAAATCTCACCGTGTGTACACACCCTTAGATTTGGGTGTGGTGTGTTCAAAGTGAAATCTATGAAATGCAGTGTAAAAGTAAAGCAGCCAGTACCCTGCACAGAAACAAAATAACCTACCCAAATCTGTCTCTCTCTGCACATGTTATATCTGCCCCCCCCCCCCCCGCAGTGCACATGGTTTTGCCCATTAGCTAACAAATTTGCTGCTCCGACCAGATCTGAATTAGGCCCCATGTTATCTCAGTAGTGAAATTAAAACTTTACCTCTTTTCTCTATCGTCCTAAGTGGATGCTGGGGTTCCTGAAAGGACCATGGGGAATAGCGGCTCCGCAGGAGACAGGGCACAAAAGTAAAGCTTTTACAGGTCAGGTGGTGTGTACTGGCTCCTCCCCCTATGACCCTCCTCCAGACTCCAGTTAGATTTTTGTGCCCGGCCGAGAAGGGTGCAATTCTAGGTGGCTCTCATAAAGAGCTGCTTAGAGAGTTTAGCTTAGGTTTTTTATTTTACAGTGATTCCTGCTGGCAACAGGATCACTGCAACGAGGGACAGAGGGGAGAAGAAGTGAACTCACCTGCGTGCAGGATGGATTGGCTTCTTGGCTACTGGACATGAAGCTCCAGAGGGACGATCACAGGTACAGCCTGGATGGTCACCGGAGCCACGCCGCCGGCCCCCTCACAGATGCTGAAGCAAGAAGAGGTCCAGAATCGGCGGCTGAAGACTCCTGCAGTCTTCTTAAGGTAGCGCACAGCACTGCAGCTGTGCGCCATTTTCCTCTCAGCACACTTCACACGGCAGTCACTGAGGGTGCAGGGCGCTGGGGGGGGGGCGCCCTGGGAGGCAAATGAAAACCTTTAAAAAGGCTAAAAATACCTCACATATAGCCCCAGAGGCTATATGGAGATATTTACCCCTGCCTAAATGTACTAAATAGCGGGAGACGAGCCCGCCGAAAAAGGGGCGGGGCCTATCTCCTCAGCACACGGCGCCATTTTCTGTCACAGCTCCGCTGGTCAGGAAGGCTCCCAGGTCTCTCCCCTGCACTGCACTACAGAAACAGGGTATAACAGAGAGGGGGGGCAAAATAAATGGCAATATATTAATATAAAAGCAGCTATAAGGGAGCACTTAATCATAAGGCTATCCCTGTCATATATAGCGCTTTTTGGTGTGTGCTGGCAGACTCTCCCTCTGTCTCCCCAAAGGGCTAGTGGGTCCTGTCTTCGTATAGAGCATTCCCTGTGTGTCTGCTGTGTGTCGGTACGTGTGTGTCGACATGTATGAGGACGTTATTGGTGTGGAGGCGGAGCAATTGCCAAATATGAGGATGTCACCTCCTAGGGGGTCGACACCAGAATGGATGCCTTTATTTGTGGAATTACGGGATAGCGTCAACTCGCTTAAGCAGTCGTTTGCCGACATGAGGCGGCCGGACACTCAATTAGTGCCTGTCCAGGCGCCTCAAACACCGTCAGGGGCTGTAAAACGCCCCTTGCCTCAGTCGGTCGACACAGACCCAGACACAGGCACTGATTCCGGTGGTGAAGGTGACGAATCAACCGTATTTTCCAGTAGGGCCACACGTTATATGATTTTGGCAATAAAGGAGATGTTACATTTAGCTGATACTACAGGTACCACTAAACAGGGTATTATGTGGGGTGTGAAAAAACTACCAGTAGTTTTTACCGAATCAGAAGAATTAAATGACGTGTGTGATGAAGCGTGGGGTGCCCCGATAAAAAACTGCTAATTTCAAAGAAGTTATTGGCTTTATACCCTTTCCCGCCAGAGGTTAGGGAGCGCTGGGAAACACCTCCTAGGGTGGACAAAGCGCTAACACGCTTATCAAAACAAGTGGCGTTACCCTCTCCTGAGACGGCCGCACTTAAAGATCCATCAGATAGGAGGATGGAAAATATCCAAAAAGGTATATACACACATGCAGGTGTTATACTACGACCAGCTATTGCGACTGCCTGGATGTGCAGTGCTGGGGTAGTTTGGTCAGAGTCCCTGATCGAAAATATTGATACCCTGGACAGGGACAATATTTTACTGTCGTTAGAACAAATAAAGGATGCATTTATTTATATGCGTGATGCACAGAGAGATATCTGCACACTGGCATCACGGGTAAGTGCTATGTCCATTTCGGCCAGAAGAGCTTTATGGACACGACAGTGGACAGGCGATGCGTAGAGGAGTTATTTGGGGTCGGTCTATCGGATTTGGTGGCCACGGCTACGGCCGGGAAATCCACCTTTCTACCTCAAGTCACTCCCCAACAGAAAAAGGCACCGACCTTTTCAACCGCAGCCCTTTCGTTCCTTTAAAAATAAGAGAGCAAAGGGCTATTCATATCTGCCACGAGGCAGAGGACGAGGGAAGAGACAGCAACAGGCAGCTCCTTCCCAGGAACAGAAGCCCTCCCCGGCTTCTACAAAAGCCTCAGCATGACGCTGGGGCTTCGCAAGCGGACTCGGGGGCGGTAGGCGGTCGTCTCAAGAATTACAGCGCGCAGTGGGCTCACTCGCAGGTAAATCCCTGGATCCTGCAGATAATATCTCAGGGGTACAGGTTGAAATTAGAGACAGAGCCACCTCGCCGTTTCCTGAAGTCTGCTTTACCAACGTCCCCCTCAGAAAGGGAGACGGTTTTGGAAGCCATTCACAAGCTGTATTCTCAGCAGGTGATAGTCAAGGTACCTCTTCTACAACAAGGGAAGGGGTATTATTCCACTCTTTTTGTGGTACCGAAGCCGGATGGCTCGGTAAGGCCTATTCTAAATCTGAAGTCCTTGAACCTGTACATAAAGAAGTTCAAGTTCAAGATGGAGTCACTCAGAGCAGTGATAGCGAACCTGGAAGAAGGGGACTTTATGGTATCCTTGGACATCAAGGATGCGTATCTCCACGTTCCAATTACCCCTCACACCAGGGGTACCTCAGGTTCGTTGTACAAAACTGTCACTATCAGTTTCAGACGCTGCCGTTTGGTTTGTCCACGGCACCTCGGGTCTTTACAAAGGTAATGGCCGAGATAATATTTCTTCTTCGAAGAAAAGGCGTATTAATTATCCCATACTTGGACGATCTCCTAATAAGGGCAAGGTCCAGAGAACAGCTAGAGATGGGTTTAGCACTATCTCAAGAGGTGCTAAAGCAGCACGGATGGATTCTGAATATTCCAAAATCCCAATTAATGCCGACAACTCGTCTGCTGTTCCTGGGGATGATTCTGGACACAGTTCAGAAAAAGGTTTTTCTTCCCGAAGAAAAAGCCAAGGAGTTATCTGACCTGGTCAGGAACCTCCTAAAACCAGGAAAGGTGTCTGTACATCAATACACAAGAGTCCTGGGAAAAAATGGTAGCTTCTTACGAAGCAATCCCTTTCGGCAGATTCCATGCAAAGGGATCTGTTGGACAAATGGTCAGGGTCGCATCTTCAGATGCACCTGCGGATAACCCTGTCGCCGAGGACAAGGGTATCCCTTCTGTGGTGGTTGCAGGAGGCTCATCTATTGGAGGGCCGCAGATTCGGCATGCAGGATTGGATCCTGGTGACCACGGATGCCAGCCTGAGAGGCTGGGGAGCAGTCACACAGGGAAGAAATTTCCAGGGAGTGTGGTCGAGCCTGAAAAAGTCTCTTCACATAAGCATTCTGGAACTAAGAGCAATCTACAATGCTCTAAGCCAGGCGGAACCTCTGCTTCAAGGAAGACCGGTGTTGATCCAGTCGGACAACATCACGGCAGTCGCCCATGTAAACAGACAGGGCGGCACAAGAAGCAGGAGGGCAATGGCAGAAGCTGCCAGGATCCTTCGCTGGGCGGAGAATCACGTGATAGCACTGTCAGCAGTATTCATCCCGGGCGTGGACAACTGGGAAGCAGACTTCCTCAGCAGACACGACCTTCACCCGGGAGAGTGGGGACTTCATCCAGAAGTTTTCCACATGCTATTAAACCGTTGGGTAAAACCAATGGTGGACATGATGGCGTCTCGCCTCAACAAAACACTGGACAGGTATTGCGCCAGGTCAAGAGATCCGCAGGCAATAGCTGTGGACGCGCTGGTAACACCTTGGGTGTACCAGTCGGTATATGTGTTTCCTCCTCTGCCTCTCATACCAAAGGTATTGAGGATTATACGGCAAAGAGGAGTAAGACTAGTGGCTCCGGATTGGCCAAGAAGGACTTGGTACCCGGAACTTCAAGAGATGGTCACGGACGATCCGTGGCCTCTACTTCTGAGAAGGGACCTGCTTCAGCAGGGTCCTTGTCTTTTTCAAGACTTACCGCGGCTGCGTTTGACGGCATGGCGTTTGAATGCCAGATCCTAAAAGGAAAAGGCATTCCAGAAGAAGTCATTCCTACCTTGATAAAGGCAAGGAAGGAAGTCACCGCGAAGCATTATCGCCGTATTTGGCGAAAATATGTTGCGTGGTGCGAGCAGCGGAGTGCTCCGATGGAGGAATTTCAACTGGGTCGTTTTCCTACATTTCCTGCAATCAGGATTGTCTATGGGTCTCAAATTGGGATCTATTAAGGTTCAAATTTCGGCCCTATCAATATTCTTCCAAAAAGAATTGGCCTCAGTCCCTGAGGTCCAGATTTTTATCAAAGGAGTACTGCATATACAGCCTCCTGTGGTGCCTAAGGTGGCACCGTGGGATCTAAATGTAGTTTTAGATTTCCTCAAATCCAATTGGTTTGAACCACTAAAGAATGTGGATTTGAAATATCTCACATGGAAAGTGACTATGTTACTGGCCCTGGCTTCGGCCGGGAGAGTATCTGAACTGGCGGCTTTGTTTTATAAAAGCCCTTATTTAATTTTCCATTCGACATAGGGCAGAGCTGCGGACGCGTCCGCATTTTCTCCCTAAGGTGGTATCAGCGTTTCACCTGAACCAGCCTATTGTAGTGCCTGCGGCTACAGACGACTTGAAGGACTCCAAGTTGTTGGACGTTGTCAGAGCCTTAAAAATATACATTTAAAGGACGGCTGGAGTCAGAAAATCTGACTCGCTGTTTATACTGTATGCACCCAACAAGTTGGGTGCACCTGCTTCTAAGCAGTCGATTGCTCGTTGGATTTGTAACAAAATTCAACTTGTACATTCTGTGGCAGGCCTGCCACAGCCTAAATCTGTTAAGGCCCATTCCGCAAGGAAGGTGGGCTCATCTTGGGCGGCTGCCCGAGGGGTCTCGGCATTACAACTCTGCCGAGCAGCTACGTGGTCAGGGGAGAACACGTTTGTAAATTTTTACAAATTTGATACCCTGGCAAAGGAGGACCTGGAGTTCTCTCATTCGGTGCTGCAGAGTCATCCGCACTCTCCCGCCCGTTTGGGAGCTTTGGTATAATCCCCATGGTCCTTTCAGGAACCCCAGCATCCACTTAGGACGATAGAGAAAATAAGAATTTACTTACCGATAATTCTATTTCTCGGAGTCCGTAGTGGATGCTGGGCGCCCATCCCAAGTGCGGATTATCTGCAATACTTGTACATAGTTATTGTTAACTAATTCGGGTTATTGTTTAGGAAGCCATCTTTCAGAGGCTCCTCTGTTATCATACTGTTAACTGGGTTTAGATCACAAGTTGTACGGTGTGATTGGTGTGGCTGGTATGAGTCTTACCCGGGATTCAAAATCCTCCCTTATTGTGTACGCTCGTCCGGGCACAGTACCTAACTGGAGTCTGGAGGAGGGTCATAGGGGGAGGAGCCAGTACACACCACCTGACCTGTAAAAGCTTTACTTTTGTGCCCTGTCTCCTGCGGAGCCGCTATTCCCCATGGTCCTTTCAGGAACCCCAGCATCCACTACGGACTCCGAGAAATAGAATTATCGGTAAGTAAATTCTTATTATTTGCAAAGCTGATCTTTACACCTCAAAAGCACATCAATTGTATGCAAGTAAAATCATGTAAAGGTCTACTCAGTCAAACCCATGATTCATCTTCTTTCTTATCATAAGTACAGTAGTGGTGTGCAGGAGCAATTCTAGGCGCGGGCAAGCCGGGCCTGTGCCTGGGGCGCTGTGGTCTGCAGGTGCAGCTGCAGTCACCCCCCACCCACCCGCACCCCGCAGGTGCCCGCCGCCAAACCGCACCCCACATCCCACAGTCCCCGGCTGCACCAGGAGCCATGGGCCGTGTGGGTGCCCGCTGCAGCCGTCACCATTGTCAGACACTAGAGGTCCTAATTGACCTCTAGTGTCTGTGCAGCGCTATGGGAGAGGCGTCATGACGTCTCTCCCATAGAGAGGAGCAGGCGGCCTGAGAGGGAGGGCTGCAGCGGTCAGGAGCAGGAGCTGAGCTAGTGAGTATTAAGTGGGGGGGGGTTTAGGTTTGTGCAAGCGGCGCTACTAGGGTGCAAATCTACAGGGGGCACTTCTACTTGGGGCACAACTACAGGGGCACATCTACAGGGGCACAGCTACTGGGGGCACACCTGGTGGTGTAATGTGACGGATGGACACTGCTGTGTGGTGTAATGTGACTGACGGACACTGCTGTGCAGTGTAATGTGAATCGGTATTATTTTGTGGCCACATCCCCTTCCTATGAAGCCACGCCCCTATTTTTGGCGTGCACTAATACTGTTTTGCCTGTCGGGGGGGGGGGGGGGGGGGGGGAGTGCCAAAGAAAACTTTCGGCCTGGGCACCACAATGTCTAGAGCTGGCCATGGTGGTGTGCTTGTAAATTTGACAAAATACGGAGAGATGGAGATTGCTTTACAACCTGGACAGTAATTACAAACCAGAAGGACACCTTTTTCCTGATTCTTTTGATCAAATTAGATTTTCTGTTACTTTTAAATCTTACTAGGTTTTCATAGTATTTAATGACTGTTTAGATGGTGACAAAGTGTTTAGTAATATGTCTCATAGAGGTGGAGTAATGAATGTGATATAACTTGTGGCCAGTCATCATGTTGACATTGTTGAACTGTCAACATGCAGTATGTTGACATGCTCACCATGTTGACACGGACAAAGTCATTATTCATAATATTTACCCAGATGACATGTCAACATGATGAACTATCAACAAACCATCCCGTGTGGCCTAGATGCTTCTTTCCTTCTGCTGATGGCAGAGGTGGCTACACTAATTTTCAGCTTCAGTGCACAACTTCCGGCGCGGACCTGTGATGTTCCCGCATTACAATGATTATTTCTCCACCTAGTACCTAACGCTATTCCACTCCTAGTGTCTAACCCTAACCTCCCCCTAGGAGCCTAGCCCTAACCTTTCCTGCAACCTAGCCCTAACCCCCCCCCCCCCCCCCCCGACGACCCCTAACCCCAACCATCAGCATCCTTACATGGTGACATTTCAGATGTCGCCACCATGAACCTGTCAACAGTTTGTCGATCTGCTGCCAGATGATAGTTTGAAGCATGTAGATGATCTGATGCTGACATTGTGGTGTCCAGTATGCAACCAGACACCTGAGTAATGGCTTTCATTCTAGCCAGAGCGGGGAGTTTGTATGTTTTACCCATGTTTGTGTGTGTTCTCTCCATGTGCTCAGGTTTCCTCTCACATGCCAGAAATATACTAATAAGTTAATTGGCTTCTAACAAAAATAACCCTAATGTGAGTGCATATGTTTTTGGTAGAGTATATAAATTGCGAGCTCCACTGGGGCAGGGCCTTATATGAATGATGAAAGAATCTCAGTAAGGTGCTTTGTAATATATAGGTGCTATATAAATAGCTACATAGAAAAAAACATATTGCATTATCTGGGAAAGTCCGGTCAGTAACTATGTACATGTGTGTATACATAATAAGGCAGGGCAGGCAGTCATACACAGTTGGATTAAAGAGCTGTTTATTTGTATGCAGTGGTAAATTAAAAATACACAGAATACATTAAATACCTAAATATACAGGCGGGCAATCAAAAGAGCATCTTTATTTTTGTTTACTTTTAATGTACTGTAGCCTAACCATTTTATCTTACTCGAAAACACATGGCAAGATAAAAAACACAAACAGAAAACAAGGGGGGTCATTGCGAGTTGTTCGCTCGTTGCCGATTTTCGCAACAGAGCGATTAAGGCAAAAATGTGCATGCGCATAGTACGCAGTGCGCATGCGCATGGTACGCAGTGCGCATGCGCTAAGTATTTTAGCTCAAAACTTAGTAGATTTACTCACGTCTGAACGAAGAATTTTCATTGTTGAAGTGACCGGAGTGTGATTGACAGGAAGTGGGTGTTTCTGGGCGGAAACTGACCGTTTTCTGGGAGTGTGCGGAAAAACGCAGGCGTGCCAGAATAAAACGCGTGAGTGTCTGGAGAAATGGGGCAGTGGCTGGCCAAACGCAGGGCGTGTTTGTGACGTCAAACCAGGAATGAAACGGGCTGAGCTGATCGCAGTGTAGGAGTAAGTCTCGAGCTACTCAGAAACTAAGAATTGTCTATTCGCAATTCTGCTAATCTTTCATTCGCAATTCTGCTAACTAAGATACACTCCCAGAGGGTGGCGGCCTAGCGTGTGCAATACTGCTAAAATCGGCTAGCGAGCGAACAACTCGGAATGAGGGCCAAGATACTGTAACATGGGAAATATGCATTTTCCCCAAATGAGAGATCTCATGGACAGTGATAAAGCTGGGTACACACTATACAATTATCAGGAT